>NW_027278730.1:0-147500 GCF_046629955.1 Centroberyx affinis | reverse complement strand
ATTTAAAGATACTATGACTCCTCAGATTTGGGAGGCGACCGGGCCCATAACAATTAAATGTCTCAACCTATAGCTCAAGAAACACTGAAACTCAAAGTCTGATACAACCAATGCTGTGCGTTGTCAGCTTGATTGTGTTATTTGCTCTTAATTCATAATGTAGCTGACAAGGAACCGATTACAACCACCCATTACTGCCGTCTTGTCATTGGACAAGATAAAATATGAAGTGAGACTCAGAACTCTCTGGGTGGGATTTTTAGGAACTGTTTTGGATAATTACCTAGGCTAAGCACACAACAATGCCATTGTTGATTTGACGATGATTCACTGTTAAGCCAAAGACAAAGCGACTTCCCCCATATAGACATCTGCACTATTCCCTGATCCCCATTCAAACGTATAAAACCACAGGGGACATAAAAGACAACGCAAAGTCTTATACAATCAGAACTAACAACGGCGGCATCGCGTATTGCGCACGCTGCATAATCCCCGCAAGCGAGCTTTTGATGGTGACGAGACGATCATTGTTGTACAACCCTGGGATGGTGTGAAAGCGCTCGTAATGCCTCCACTTAAAATATTTGACTTGGCACCTTTTCCGTCTCTCTCCTCACTCTCCCTTTGCATATCAGTTGGGAGGTGGTGAGAACGAAGGGAGCGAAGAAAAAAAAAAACACAACGGAGGAGTATTTTAGGGAGATTGGCAGCGTAGGTACATCAGATGATCAATCACACTGACAGAAGTGAAATCAACAGGATGGAATGAAGACGAGAGCCCAGGTGTTTTCTCTCCCCGATGCTTATCGCCTCTGTTTAATCTGTCACTTGTTTTCTATTCTCCTTTCTTTCTTTTCTGCTATGAGACAGAACATTTATTAACAATGTTTTTTTGTTTTTTTTTCCCCATGCAAGCAGATAGAGTTTCCAACGAGATTCCAATGGATGTGCAAGGACACTGAAAGTCACTAATCAGATTTGCGTTTTTATTTTCCTTCTCCTTCCGAGATAGTTCACATGTCAAGGTAGGAGACAAATTTAATTTCATCCAAAACTGTTATACCTCTTCAACAGGGATTATTTGATGAATCTCATAGCGCTTTTCTCTCTTTCTTTACCAAGCAGATGCAATCCGATTTCTACTCTCATATCGTTCTCTCATTTAGAGCTCACCGTTCACCTGGGAAGAGAGGATTTAGGAGGACTCAGGAGAGGAGGAGAGCAACATACCAGGAGCAGTTGTTGGATGGTGTAGGCCCATTGAAGTGAGCTGCAGAGGATAAGCTGGGCCGTCCCCCTGGCAAGGCCTGTGGAGCTCTGGGCATCACCAGGCTGAATGGAGGAAGGGCCATTAAAGGCAAACAGAGTCCCGATGTGGTTCTAGTTAAGAGGGAACAACAATCTGGTCATGTGACTTGGAAACAAGCTTATGGCTGATCAACTTAGTTGGGCGAGGGTGTATGATAGTTCGAAAGACCCAAAACACCCTGTGACACCAGGTACTGCATCATAGTTCACAGACATGGCAGCACTCTTTTGTTATATCTTCATGTTCAATTCATAGCCCAAACTATTAACAATTCATTTTTTATGATAATTTTTTGCTGAAACTGCTTAGTATTTACAGGTACACATATATCCAACATACACACTATATGTGAATATATAAATACATACATACTCACCATATAAAGAGATACACCATATATCGATAAATGCACAGACATACCATTTATATACAGCCTACACTTACTATATATGAATATACACATACATTCATACACAATGCATTACACAGATATACCCATATAACACATTACTACATATGAATGTATGTACAATATGCATATGCAAAACGCACATACTGCATGTACAGCGCAAATGCATGTATCTTTTTTAAAGGATAATACCCAAAACTAATCAGAAAAAAATGAAGAATGAAGAAAAGGTTTGCACAAACCCTATCCTTAACCCCAGTCCTCACCACGTCATCTCAGACCCCCCAATCAAATAACACCAATTTTTATTAAAACTTAAATACAATTATATGAAAAAAAAAATCCTGATAATATATAATGTCATGCACTTATAAAGGGGGAAAAAATCCAAATGTTACCTTACATGGTATGCTTTAAGGATCGCAAGTTTTCAACCACAAATTAGCCTTTACGAAAATACTTAAATAACTATATCCAATTGTATGCAAAAGCTTGTAATATGCGAGTGAGCAAAATACTTTCACTTCCATTGTATCTTGCATAAATTCCCTTATATCCCTTCTCTCCATTTGCATGCTCCAGTAAGTTTCAAACACAGGTCATTGCAAAGGCAGGACTGCTCGCTCCATGCATACCGCTGACCGCAGGGAGCATCAGAATGTGTGTGTGTGTGTGTGTGTGTTTGTGTGTGTACAGGCTGACCGCTGGCAGCATCAAAAAGCTGTGTATGCATGCATGTATGTGTGTGTGTGTGTGTGTGTGTGTGTGTGTGAGAGAGTGCTGCGCTGCGCTGGGCTGGGCTGGCTGACCGCTGGGAGTCTCATAAAGCTCTCAGTTTGATGACCAACTGAGCAGTAAATTAATTAATCATCATTTTATGCCTCATCAAGCGCTTTGCCCGCACCTCGCCACGGGAGCCCGTCCCAATTAGCCAACAGAGGAGCCAATTGTTTTGTTTAGCTTAGGTGTACGAGAGAGAGAGAGAGAGAGAGAGAGAGAGAGAAAGAGAGAGAAGAAAAAGTGTGAGTGAAGAGAGCGTAAACCTGTAAACCTGGCAGAACGGCAAAATAGGAGTAAATGTGTGTGTGCGTACGTGCGTGTGTGTGTGTGCTGGGTGTGTGGATTCAAGTGAGTGTGTGTGTGTGTGTGTATGTCAGCCTTAGTGGGGTTTTTTTTTTTCCTGTGTGTGCGTGAACAAGGGGGAGGGCAGAGGAGGATCTGACAAGCTAATAAATGTGTCATCTGTCTGTGTCAGAGACTAGAAGGCCTGCAGACCTGTAAGTAACAGAGACCCACTGGCCAAGACAGGTAGAGGGAGAGAGAGAGAGAGAGAGGAAGGGAGAGAGAGAGGGGGGGGAGAATGTGCTTTTACAGCAACATCCTCAGTGACCTGCCCCCCTACGGCTACAGTAGTTTATTTAGAGCCTGGACAGACATAGAAATGCAGAGGCAGAGGATACTGGACTGTGTGTGTGTGTGTGTGTGTGTGTGTGTGTGTGTACTTAAAAGATTGTGAGGCACCTACAGTCACTGGATGGCAATTTTAATAGCTTTTGTCTTTTTGTTCGTCATACACGTAATTGGTTTCTAAAATAAATAAAATGGTTAGATATTGTCTCTACATTTTATCTGTTGTTTTGTTGCTTGCTTTGCAATGCATGCTTAACATTATCATAACCTACTACTTTACCCAAATTAATTTCCTGGGGCAGAAACAATTTACACTTTTAACAAAACTGAAGAGGAGATTGGATGGATGTTGCTTTCCATAAGCAAAAGCATGGAATGAATTCCTCTTGTTGCTGCCACATGGACTAATGAAGAGGTGCCATCATTCTTGCTCACAATATAAATACATTTATTAATCTGTATTTATTAAAATTATTGACATTTAGGCCCACAAAGACCGTCTTCAGATTTCAAAACCTCAATGATTTTCATAGTGCAGATTAAATAAACACATTTATATTGTGAGAAGGAGTGGCGCCTCTTCACTGAACCTATTTATCTTTGTTTTTGGTTGCACCTTGACTCACACCTCTGCCTTCAGTCTGGCTATTTTGGACTATCACACACATTTCCATCACATACCATCACATGCATTTACATCATAGATATGCAGGGGAGGCTCTTATCCACAGTCACATCTAATGGGTGCAACAGTAGAATAAGCTTCAAGTTATGTGTTACTAATAATGCAAGCTTAAAACAAATGAGTGCAAGGTGCAAATAATGACTACAACAGAAACATTAGTGCATGTCACCTGTTCTGTTAATGCATCATCAAAGAAACAAGTATTTTAATGATGAAGAAATAAGTGCTAGGGACCAAAAAAGACATGTGTTTGATTTTCATTAGGTTGGTGGCAAGTATGGAGGAAAAAAAAAAAAAGAAGAAGAATCAGGGCCATAGTGAAGAGACAACCAGGACAGCTGTCCCAGAGTCTAGGGGGACCCAAAGGGGCCCGTACAGGGTGATCAATTATATTTTCACCGTAAAAAGGAGGACCCATTATGTAACGTCTTGTCCTGGACCATGGGAATACTTCCAGCAGCCCTGGAAGAAAGAAGAGGGGGAACACAGCATGAAAAATTACACCCCCGTCATCTTATCGGGCCTCGGTGTGGTGCTGGAGCAACCGGACTGATCTGTGGAAATAAAAAAAATAAAATAAAAGCCTCATTGTCACTACACATTTTGGTAATGGCTGACAGAGAGGCAGACAAGATGACATTGTGGCTGTGCAGCCAGGAGGAAGCCAGTAGCCACGCCAGGGGCAGGGACGGAGGGACGGATAAGCAGATGTTGTTAGTCACCCAGGGGTGGTGGGGGTAGCTTGTGTGTGGGCTTGTGTGTGTGTGTGTGTGTGTGTGTGTTTTCGGGGAGGGAGGGGGCGGTGCAATTTGCGTGTGAGTGTGCATGTGTTTAAGGGTGTATGTCTGTAACTTTGTGTGTTTGTGCGTGTGTGGAACTTTGTGTGTGTGTGTGTGTGTGGTTCTGCATATGTGTGCATGTGTGTGTATTCCAGCATCTGCAAAAGGCCTGGGGGGGGGTGGAGGAGGGATGGGGGGGACCTACAAAAGGCATGTGGCAAGGAGAGCCAAAACAACAAAGGTAACCTTGCCTCTAGTGATGTACTGTATGTACAGACACTGGAGTGGAGGAGAGAGAGAGAGAGAGTGTGTGTGTGTGTGTGTGTGTGTGTGTGTGTGTGTGTGTGTGTTTGTCTGTGTTCCTTTTGGTGCCTCTGTGCATCTGCCACTTTCTTCACTGATGCATAGGTATACATGATGGAAGGTATGAATATTTCAGATGGTTGAAAGCACAATATATATTTAAATGTAAATAACACACATTTGAGTTTACACAGTATTCAAAATAGTTTCTTGATTCTGAAATCATGATAATAAATAATGATCTTTTTTTTCCAATTTAATGGAAAAAGAATAAAAAAAAAACAGTAACACAAACCCAAAGCATGAGGAGTTATTATATGATGGCTACTATTGCAGTATTAAAAGAGGATTGGTGTAGGACAGATGCATGATGGGAGGCTTCTACCATCACCAGTGGAGGATGGAAGCAAGACAGATGCATGATGGGAGATTTTTTCCATGGCTATCACTGTAGCATGGAGTCAGCCTGAGGTAAAGAGAGTAGATTCATCTGATAGACTCTGATGTGTGTGTGTGTGTGTGTGTGTGTGTGTCAGTGTGAGCACAAGCGAGTGTGAAATACCTTTAGGCAGCTCTGACAATTGACCCAGGTATTGCCCTATAGGGCCCGCCCCATTTGAAGGGTCAGGGAGCATATTGGTCCTCTCACCCGTCAATCAATGATCTCGCACCCTGCCACCTCTGCAGCTCGGGGCCCCCGGGGGACTCAAAGGGACAAATACGCCCCTAAGGTTCCCGATAAGAAGCTATAGATTTCAGGGAGACTTACCGCACCGCCTGGGCGAGAAGGATACACCACACACAGGCAGATAAACAGTGACGTGAAAAACTTGTACTTCCAGTTTTGTGTTCTTTTCTAGTTTTTCTTTTTCTTTTTGCGTGAGCCTACAAGTCACTTATGCAATTAATTAGTTTTCACAACTCTAGGAGCCATAGAACCAATTCAAAAGTCATTATAGAACGTCATAAATGCATGAATGTCAATCTGGAAATGTTCTTAAAAATTGATGGTTTAGTAGATTCCATTCATCTGAAAGCAGTCATAGGACATACAACACTCCAAACACTCTACAGTCTAAAAGGTCCCATTTAGCATCAATACACAGTTATTTATTTTTGATATTAAATATAAACTTTAGAAACATTTTAGTGTTGTATGGAACTCTTTAATAAAGAAAAAATATGTATTTCCCTATGATTATGCCCAAGTACGGAAGAGGATTAGGGTGAAAAGTTCAGTTCAGTTGAATACTGAGATTATTCATCATTATTCATTCAGAAGTCTGGGAATAAAGTCAGAATTCTCAGAAAAAAGTCAGAATTCTGAGTTCTTTTTATGACATTTTTCTAAGTAAACTCAGTAAATTCAGAAAGTAAACTGGCTTTATTCTCAAAATTCTGACTTTAATCTCAGACTCTCAGAATTCTGACTTTAATTTCAAAATTCTGACTTTATTCTCAGAATCCTGGCTGTAATCTCAGAATTCTGAGATTGATCTCAGAACTCAGATAATGTTTTCATGTTCACATTGCCCTAATCGTCTTCTGTACCTAAGGAACATATGAAGACGCCACATTTTTAAGAGCGTATCCAGCACTTTGTCTCTTACATATTAGTGATGAAGCTCTGACCCCCGCTTTGTTCGGCGCGCTTTATTAATGCCTTTGGTTTTGAGTGACGGCTTCAAATGATTTTGGACGGCAATCACAGTAAAGTCAGCGGCGGGAGGTTTGTGATCATCTCGAGTGCGGCAGATTGAGTCGAACACGCCGCAATTATCTTCCCGCACGCTCTCCTTTCTACCCGCCGCCATTATCAAAAACCGAATTTCTGATTCCAGTCAGGTAAAAAGAGTGTCCTCCGACCCTCATCAAAACCACGGAACATGACTAATGTCGAAAAAAAAAAAACCCCGAACATCACATGGCGTCGAGGAAAACCGTTTAAAAAGACACCTGACAGCTCGCTAATTGGCTATTCCTGCTTTCAAAGAGCGCTCCACTCATGTTCCCCTCATGAAGGAACGTGACTGACAGCCGGGTTCGAGACGGAGGTGTGGGAACCACTCCTCCCACATCCTTTTCATGTTGCCTGTTATCGCCTTGAGAATTTCTCTCCGGCTCCGGATGAATTTACTGTGGGAAAGAAAAAGAAAAAAAAAAAAAAAAAAATGTATCTTTCGCCATCTGAGCTTATCTTTCCATCAAATATCCTGGAGGAGGAGGAGGAGTGCTGGTGGTGGAGGTGCGGAGGTTATCAAGCGCCGGGTGTGAGGCAGTGTTCGACACAGTCAAACTACCCTGATGCCCTGTGTAGCGATTTGTCAAAATGAATTGTGGTCAAGAATCTTATTAATAACTTTATAGGGAAAAAAGGGAAGTCTCTCTCTCTCCCTCTCCCTCTCCCTCTCCCTCTCTCTCTCTCGATTTGTTATTGCTGACGATTACAACTGGCTCCCTTTCATCTGTGCTTCTCTTTCATGATGGAAGGAAGATTTAATAGGGGAAAAATCAATAAGGAACTGAAGCTTTCACCTGGACTCACCTGCTGTTTTAAAGAGCAGATGTTCCGTTGGATTTCGCTTGGACTCAAAATCATTTCACAATTAAATCAATAAATCAATCAATGGTCCCCTCTCTCTCTCTCTCTCTCTCTCTCTCTCTCTCTCTCTCCCTGTCTTTCTTCCCTCGCCAGGCCTCTGTAGTGTTTCTAAAGCGCTTCTCAATGAAATACTTTGAATTCCCTCGGAGGCGCGGCGTGGCGGCGGCAGGGGCTTTTTTGATAAATCGCTGCTCAGGTGCTGCTCCAATTTGTCTTAGTCATTAACTTTGCTGGGCTGTAACCTATCTGTCATTGAGCGGGACCCCCGAGCAGAGGGTTTTTGATGTGTTCACCTGTGTGTGTGTGCGTGTGTGTGTATTCATATAGCTCTCACTCGCTTAGAAAAAAAAAAAACGGTTTATTCCTATAGCTTTCACTTGCTTAAAACCCCCAGTTAATTGAAAGGGCCTGAGGCGGTTGGAAGGAGAGAGGACTAGAAACAGTTTTTTTTTCTGTTTTAGTCATTGAGGGGGTCAGCTGTGATCATTTTCAACAGCAGGTTCACTGATTTGGAGTAACAGTGCACAGTTAACATCTTTTCTTATTGTTTCATTGTCCCATGTTGATCAGTACTGAGCAGAGGCCGGGACTCAAGTCACATGACTTGGACTTGGAGTTTTAATTGCTTGAGACTTGAGGGTTCTGGGTTCTGGTGACTTGACTTTGACTTGTACGTTGATGAATTGAAAAGGTTTCTAAAGTCTTGACTTGAGATCTTGTGTTTGTGTAAATGACTTAGATTCAAGGCGACTGAATTTAAATTCTGTTTTCTGAATTTGTATGGAATGATTGAATTTATTGAAGTTGAAACTGATTATAGAAATCAAACTCATGATGCTCTTACCAAGTTTTTATCCTCTTTGTTGGAGCCATAATGAACTATGAGTTATGGTTAAACTTGGGAAAAGGGGAGTTAATGCATGAAAGTAATGAAAGTAAGATGATTTATATAAAGCGGTATACAGGTAAATATGGTATGGTTAAATATGAATGTTGAATGATTTCTCTTTGCTTATGCCTTGCTCCCCCTCGGGTCAGCTCTGCTACTGCATGTATGTTGTTTATTAAGTTTTGTTATTTTCTAAAGTCAGTTGAAGAATATTTTCATTCAAATCTTTTGTTAATAAAATACCTTTGTTGACTTTGGATCGGCGGTTATCATTTGGATTGCGTGTCGTCAACCCCCCTCAAACAGTGGCTTATTGTATGTGGGAGTGGTTGAAGCCACTACACTATTAAAACCATACTGCATTGAAAAGTCCTAGATATTTAGTTTTCTTTAAGATATTCAATTGATACTGGACTCTTGATCTGTTCTGACTTGACTTGCTGTTCTACATTTAGACTTGAGACTTGACATTAATGACATGGACTTGACTTGGTAATCTACATTTAGACTTGAGACTTGACATTAATGACATGGACTTGACTTGGTAATCTACATTTAGACTTGAGACTTGACATTAATGACATGGACTTGACTTGGTAATCTACATTTAGACTTGAGACTTGACATTAATGATATGGACTTGACTTGGTAATCTACATTTAGATTTGAGACTTGACATTAATGACATGGACTTGACTTGGTAATCTACATTTAGACTTGAGACTTGACATTAATGACATGGACTTGACTTGGTAATCTACATTTAGACTTGAGACTCGACTTGAGACTTGTGCCTCAAGACTTGAGACTGACTTGGGACTCGAGCAAAGTTGACTTGGTCACACCTCTGGTAAAAAAAAAAAAAGTTGCCAGTATCGGTTAACGTGGGAAGAGAAAGTGGCCGGGGACAAAAAAAAAAGTGCTTTGCATCCTGTGCCTGAAGTGCTGTGGTGTGCATCCTGTTTGTGTGTGTGTGTGTGTGCGTGTGCGTGTGCGTGTTAGAGCGCACACTGTGTGTTTGTGTGTGTTTTCGAACCTGACTCGCAGGTTTTTTCGGTCCCTCTTGGCGGCCGACTCAAACGCTTGAGAGAAAGAGCGCCGACAATTGATGTTCAAAGCTGCCGGCGCCGGGTAATTCATTGCACAGTCAACGATGAATGTGTTTGCGGTGGGTGGAGGCATGTGCAGGTGTTGTTTTGTGGGGTGAATTAAGGTAATGCCAACTCAGGCCTTTGTAATGAAGGTGTCATTATGATGTACTGCGGCGTGTTCTCCAATTTCACAACGTGTGTGTCATGCCATCAAGGACGCTAACATCCACCCTTTTGCATATTCAGGCAGGAGTGTGCACGAGGTTGAGCATGTGTGTGTGTGTGTGTGTGTGTGTGTGTGTGTGCGTGTACGGTTTGCTTTGCAGTTATGCGCTTGTGTGCCATTGAGTGTTTGGGCATGTATATTTTTATTTGTGTATCACACAGTCTGCACATCAAAGACTCAGACATCATGGTTTGTGAAGAGGAGGAGGAGGAGGAGGAGGAGGAGGGGAAAGAGATGGAAGAGGAGGACAATGGGATGGTGAACGACTGGTGTCATACACACACACATGCACGCACACACACACACTACTTAATGCATGCCTGCAGACACACTTCTGGGTAGCTACAACTGTATGTTATCTGCCCCAGCCTGCAGATTCTTAGAAAAACCTAATTCCCTAGGTTTCATGTGTGTGTGTGTGTGTGTGTGTGTCAAGTAAAGGCAGAGAGGATTTAAACAGCGTCCTGCTCCATCTGCATTGCAAAGCACACATGTGGTAATTGACAGTGGAGAACAGAGAGCGAAAGAGGGAGAGAGGGTGGAGGGGTGGAGGGGGTTGGGTTGGCACATGGGACTGTGGATGGATGCTTTCTCTCTCTCTCTCTCTCAGGCTGGATGGTGTGTGTGTGTGTGTGTGTGTGTGTGTGGAGCCATGAAAAGCGCGGTGGTATCATCCACTCTCAGTATTCCCGGGGCTGGAACAAAGCTTGACATCATGGGTCTTACTCAGGAAAAAGAAAAAAGAAAAATTCCTGAAGTAATGATTTTGAAATGAGTCTTTGCCCCAAACCAACTGTCCCTCCCCCTTGGTGGAGGGGCCTGGGACAGCTGGTGTGTTAACACATCAAGGTGCCCCTGGTATTGTGTGTTACAGGCTTAAAAGTGTGTGCTGATGTCAATCAAGTTGAAGAATCTAATGTACAGCACACTGAGAGAAGTGATGCTGACAAAAAATGTTTCTTTATGTGATTTTCTCAAAAATTTGTTTATTATCAAAGTGAAAAGCAGATTGTTCTTATTACTGTTTGAAATGGCAATAGTTACTTTTTTTAGGGTTTTGCTTGCAATAATAAATTGCTGTGGACACTCAAAGTTCACAGTCAAAATTTTACTGTGGAAATTACAAGAAAATTCAGTGTGTAAATGGATGTAATGGCCGGACAAAATGTAATACAAGAATGCGGTATCAGGTTGAATTTGCTTTATAGGTGGATACAAGTTAAGTTGCCTCCTCATAGTTTGATAGGAGCATCACATTTCACAGTGTGAACTATTACATATTAGCATAGTCAAAATTTGAAATTCCTACACTCTTAATAAAAAGGATCCCAAATAGTCCCAAGAAGTGGTTCTTTATAGGCTTTTACCATAGCAGCAACATTTTCTGATTTGACATTTTATTATTTTAAGAGGCCATTATACTTCTATACTCCCCTAATCATTTTAATGCTGTTGCTTGTTTTAAATTGTTTCCCATGCAGAGGAAACGCATGATCACGCAGGTTTGCATTTGTCCAAAAATGTTTTCCCATATTTTTCAGCGATGTACCACAATAAGTTAAACATGAAACTGGGTTCAACAACGGGTTCATTTTCCACTTGATCAACCCCATTCCTGTAAATTATGGTGATAAATGAAAAAGCATTCATAATGAAAAACACCACGGTGCGGTGGGGTTTACTGATCAAAGTTGAATGCTGGGGACATACAGGAATATCAATTATACATTATACATGCGAACATTATCAAAGAGGGGACGCGGCGATATACGACGATCTCAAACAAAGGCGCTCTTACGGCCGCTCCGTTAATCGACACTGACGGTTAATGAAGTTTTAATTTACACCTAATCAGATCTTGTAAGCCATGCCCAGTCGCCTCGGCCCGTACGGGGAGGCAGAGGGGCCAAAAGACTGGCTCCTCGGAGACCTCCACTCAGCTCTCATCAGCGTTAAGAAAGCTCTCCTCCTGCTCCTTGGCATGGGATGTAGGCTTTGAACCAGTCGGTGTGTAATTTAAATGTTATTTCTCTGTCATTGCCCCTCTGTTACATGGATAACACAAGAGATTAACAGGCAAAATGGAGAAAAAGAGATGGGTTACATACATCTAAGGCTGGACTGGAACGTCAACCATTTATACCAATAATGTAGTTCTTTATTTTATTTTCTGCAATTTATACTGTATGTAATTCTTCTGATCTCCATATTCCAAATGTATAAACCAGAAAACAATGTCTCTGTTTAGGGACATTGAGTCGCTGGTCATTTGAATATAAATGGGAGGCTGACTTAGATTAAAATGAATGTTTGAATTTTTACAACTACTGTAAATGAGCTTTAATTTATAGCAATTCTAACAGCTTTCAGCCAGTTAATGTGCCCATATCACAGTAAGGTCACTTCACAGACTAGGCTAATCTATCCAAAACCATTAGATTTGGGCATCTGCTGCCCAAACATTGCTACAGTACATACTAGATACACTGAATGTACAAAATATTCCTGATATTGAGTTGCGGCCACTTTTGCACAATCTACATCTCAACTGTCTTAAAGCAAAAATCTAAATCCTTCTGTAACTCTACATCTCCTCCTTTGTCATTGGTATAGATCTAATAAGGGAAATCAATAAGGGATAATGGCTTCTACCGGGACTCTCCTCATCAGTGTACTTCATGAAAACTTATATTAGTACATTACGTTTAGGGTCATTCTCACTGTATGTTCTCACAATACTCCACTGATTGAAACATGGATTAATGCTCCAGATTAAGGAAACTATTTATAAAGGAGGCAAGTGTCATGATGCGAAACCCATTTAAAACCAATTCCATAATTTCAAACAAGTGTATACATACTATAATATAATACATACAAGTGTTGTTTCCTGCATCGTTTCCTTAATTCCGCAAAAGTTTCCTTTATGGAGATCCACAGCCATGATACACCCAAGCTGGCAGGTGTCTTTTAAACAGTTCCCCTTCTAATAGTGTACAAGATAAGTCTGTTACTGTGTGTTATAGACTCTTCAAAATAAGAGCGTCGCTCACTGTGTTATACGATCCATACTTCCAAGACTGACAACACTTTCAAATGCTTTGAAGTAAGTATCTTTATTTTTGTGTACACTTATGGATTTTTTATTGCCTTGGCAAGGCACATGGTGAAGAGAGAAGGCTGTCATATCTTTCAAGTATCACATTCACCATTGCACAATAGAACCGAGGCAGCCTGGGATGATCTCTCTCTCTCTGCATCTCTCTCTCTCTCTCTCTCTCTCTCTCTCTCTCTCTCTCTCTCTCTCTCTCTCTCTCTCTCTCTCTCTCTCTGTGTGTGTGTGGAATGAATAAGTGCCAATCCTTTCTTAAGTGCTGAATGGCTTTAGTGAGAGGACACAATTGTCATTTTCTCATTTTTTTCTCTCTCTCTATACACAATACAATATACACCTATACACTACATCTTAATTATCACGCCTAGACTGATATGAACATTACCACTGACACCTCATTCGCTGGGAGAAACCCAACGGTAGCCTATTGGAACGGCCGCTTTCCCATCGACAACAAAGTGAGTTGTTTTCGTTTGGCAGAGTAAACAAAAAGACTGTGGTAGCATCAAACCGGCAGCCAAATAACAAAGACGGGCTAAAGAGATTGAAGTCAGGTGAAGGCATTTCACTTGAGGTTGCACTGACACGCTTTTAATTAAAGCGTTCCCACACCTCCCTGTTCCAAAGGCCCGTGAGGTAAAATGAATCATTATTATGTGCTCTGTGTTTGTGTGTGTGGGTGGGTGTGGGTGTGTGTGCATGTGTCGACTGCAAGTCAAAAGCATTATTTTCAGACTGGTTGCCTGACAGTAATGAGAGTTCTTTTACACAACCTGTTTCCTATAAGTTGGTAGCGCATCATCAGTGGCCTGCAAACACCTCATATCTCCCATTTTCACTTTTTTTCTGTTTTTGACGGCTGATGTCTCCGGAAAGTTTTAACACTGGGACAAAGACAAACCATTATGCTTTGTAAAGTGTTGAAATCACACTGGGTTCAATGGGAAAATGAACCAGTTTTTTCTAAATCAGTGAAAAATTAAGTTACTAAAATAACATACTACAGGACCAAATTGGATTTGGGCTTTCACATTCAATTCAAGTCATTCAATTACTCGCAAAACTTTATTTGATTCTCTTTCATTCTTCATTCGCTATGGCTATAGTGTCAAATATGATACAAGTGTGGCCCTGAAAAGTCTTATTTGCTGTGGACAAGTGGCTACTTGCAGCTCTCTGTTTGTTCATGTTGAGGTTGCTGTGTGTTGGGTTCATCGTCCAAATTGGTGTATTGTAGGTTACAGTATAGTTGTGTTCTGCTGACTGGGTCATGACTTCAAGGTGGGTCACAGGAAGATGAAGTCCCACGATGAGCCTGAAAAAACTGCATCTAAAGTGTGTTATTTTACCAAAACCTTCCAGAGTAAAGTATTGTATGTTTATACAGTAGGTTGGAAAAGTCCAAGTATCAAGGGTAACCTTTGGTCAGTCTAGGAGGTAATGGGAACTGATTCAAAAGTAACAACACCAGTCATTCATTCGCTTAGGCTTCTGTAAGTCTAAGCAAAGTCACCTATACTCTGGGGTCTCTTTCAGCGATTTCGGGGCTCTTCTCAAATGCGATTCAGCGGATCATATATGTCATACCCCTCACAGGCCAAATGTCCCAACCGCATACTTTCTCATGAGTGGGAGAACTCAATCTGTGTGCGGTGTGAAATCCACGATATGTCATAGCGGGCCCTGTCAGCTGCGCCGCTCATTCACGTACTGTATTGTTGACTCAAAATAAAGCCGGTTTGGTTTCAGACAGGGGGGGGGGGGGAGCCGTGAGATCAGATTCCAGTTAAGATGCCGTCAACTGCGAAGTGGATTCTCCGAGGAATGTCACATTTGAGATCCGCGCCGGCGGAGGGGAATGGTTATCAAAACAAATAAAATAGCGCAGGGTTGCTCTGTGATAAGCCGAGATGGGAAAATGTGCGCCGGGGTAGTTGGAGTAACTTTTGTTTCGGCAAACATGGCAACTTTCCCCAGCAGAAGCCCAAACGTTCTCCATATCTTTGCAGAGGTAGCTACTGTGGAAGTTGGCAAACCTCAGTTTATACTATATCCTTGTTTTGAACAACAAGTTGAACTGATAATTGTACAAGATAGACGCCATTTTTTAGTGTACATGACTGCCAGCATTGTCCCTTGTGTGTTGAGACCATGACACTTGACACTAATTCAGTCTATTTAAAATTCATTGTGAAATGTCAAAGTCCTTAATGAAAAACAAACAAAACTTGTTTTATCCCATGATTATCGATAACTAGCCTGAGGTTTTCTCATGTTTTGCAGATGTAAACAACCCAGTTTCCAGACCCAGCAACCCCTCTGGCCTCCAGATCATTAGCGGTTTCTCATTGTTGTCTTATAAACAATGTTTGTTCAGTGTAAAGACCTTGTTTCAAGAGTGTAGCATGCATAGTAGTTGTGGATACATTGGTGATGCACTATCTGCCTTGAGTTGCTCACCTCAACCAATAAAATTCTCCCTTGCTGCATGTTTAATTGCAAAAAAGAAAAGATATCCAGGATGTCATCCCATTTAAATATAATAATAAAATAAACAGAATAATAATACTACATTTTGGGAGAGGCTTGTTCAAGTCCTAAAACATGTTTATTTTATTTAATCTTTATTTGCCCTATATTCTGTGTAGGAATGAAAAAAAATGACATGCACAAAAAAAGAAAGAATGGAAACGCTCTGGGCATCCCACAGTCTGGACTATATGCTTGAGAATGGCTTTAGCTGCAGTGCTTGCCGTCTGGTCACGAGTAGGAATGGCCCAAGCATACTTGGTGAATAAATCAGTAGCTACTAGTACATACTGGTAGGCATCTGAAGGTCTGCTCAAAGTCAAGAAGTCAATGGATATAACTTTGAGTGGGGCATGTGTAGTGATGGACATCATGGGTGCTTTACTTTCTGGGTGTGACTTGCGTCGGACACACCTCTCACACTTGGATGTCCAATGAGCCAGATCTTTCTCCATTTGTGGCCAGTAGAAGCCTCTGTGGAGGTTGGAGCAGATTTTTGCAGCCCCCAAGTGACCTTGACGTCTGTGGTACTCGTCCCATGTAGCCCACCATTGCTGTAGAGGAACAAGGATCTGAGACATTAATTCTTTAGTGGCTGGGTCTTGGATCCACCGAATCAACACTCAATCCAGCATTTCCAGTCGGTCCCACTGCCTGAGGAGTCTGGTCACTGCTGCAGTCTCATTCTTGCGCTCATCTTTAGTGGGTAGCTGTCCTCTGCTGACATAGTACCGCAGGCGCTGGATTGTAGGGTCTCCCTCCTGTAATGGCTGCCAATGGTCAGGGCCCCAGGCAGCGTGAACTAGACATGCCTCGACCTCAGAGGTTTCTTTTGGAGGGCAAGGGCTTTGGACCTGTGATGGAAATCGAGACAGCACATCTGCATTAATGTTTTCCCTCCCTGGTCTATACTTCACATCGAAGTGGTAGTTGGGCCACTCAGCGCTGTTCAGCTGCCCTCAGTTTGGCTGACTGAAGATGTACTAGGGGGTTGTTGTCTGTAAACACTGTAAACTGTGCGCCCCAGAGGAAGTCTTTGAACTTTTCGGTCAGGGCCCATTTTAAAGCAAGGAGTTCAAGCTTGAAAGAACTGTAGTTGGCATCGTTCCGCTCTGTTGGGTGGAGACTACCGGCTGGCGTAAGCTATCACACGTCCTTTCCCTTCTTGTACTTGTGCAAGAACTGCACCTAAGCCTGTAAGGCTGGCATCTGTGTAAACTCTGAATGGGAGAGTGAAATATGCAAAAGCAAGGATAGGGGCCTGGACAAGCTCCTCCTTCAGAGCTTTGAAGGACTCTCCACACTCCCTGGACCACTCTACAGCGGCGTTCTTCTTACCTTTGGAGGTGCTGACCAAAAGGGCATGGAGTGGTTGTGCTACTTTGGAAAAGCCAGCAATGAAGCGGCGGTAGTAGCCAGCAAAACTAAGAAATGACCTCACTTGGCTGACAGTCTGTGGTGTGGCCCAGTTTTGCACACAGGCTATCTTCTCGGGGTCTGGTGCCACTCCCTCTCCACTGACCATGTGTCCCAGAATCTTCACCTGCTTCTGAAACATAACACAATTATCAGGCCTTAGCTTCAAACCAAAGTTCGCCAGTCCTTAAATACCTTTTCGAGGTCTTTCACGTGGGAGTCGAAGTCAGCAGAGAAGATGATGACATCATCTAGATATACTAATGCAGACTAAACCCCCCAGGCATCTCTGCATCAGCCTCTGAAAGGTGGCCGGGGCATTACAGAGACCAAAGGGCATTCGCTCAAATTCATATAGCCCAAAGGGGGCACAGAAGGCCGTCTTCTCCCTGTCTTGACGTGCAACTTCCACTTGCCATTAGCCGCTGGCTAAGTCAAGGGGTGGAGCAGTATTCTGCCTTGGAGGGAGTGGTTAGTGCCTCTTCAATGCGTGGTAATGGGTGGGCATCTTTATGGGTTACTGCGTTAAGTTCGCGATAGTCAACACAGAAGCGCAACTCACCATTCTTCTTGCGGACAAGGACGATGGGGCTGGACTGGAGCTTTCTTTTATCACTCCGGTCTTTAGCATGCCCCCCAGGAGGCTACGGACTTCCTGGTACATGGTTGGGGAGGTCACAAGCACAGCAGTTTACTTTCCTTCTTTGTACTCCAGTTGTCCATATATACTGAACAAAATGCAACACTTTTGTTTTTGCTCCCATTTTTCATGAGTTGAAATAAAAGATCTAAGACTTTCTATATGCACACAAAAGGCTTATTTCTCTCAAATTTTGTTCACAAATTTGTTTAAATCCGTGTTAGTGAGCACTTCTCCTTTGCCATCCACCTGACAGGTGTGGCATATCAAGATGCTGATTAAACAGCATGATTATTGCACAGGTGTGCCTTGGGCTGGTCACAATAAAAGGCATCATGCTTATAATATTAAATAGACTGTCTGTTTCATGCTGCCCAGACTCTGTCCATTTCATGACATAATAATCCCCACCTCTCGTATATCTACCTGCAACGTACATGAAACTACTCAGTGAAATTTAAGCATCTAGCTGATGCCCTTATCAAGAGCAATCTACATTAAGTGTAACAGTAGAAAAGGTCAGTATCAGTAAATATCATAATCGCCATCAGCCAATCCATGTACAAGTGCAAAGGAAACAAATGGCTGGAAAAGAGAAAGGATTTTAGCTGTCACTCAATGAGCAGCATGAACCATCAAAATCATAAAAAAATATAGCTGTAGTGTTCTCAGACTGACATATAAAAAGAGTGTTTTTTAGCTTCGGCTGCTGACCATAAACGTGGTGCTGGAGCAGTTGAGTGTGCCGTCTCTCTCTCTCTCTCTCTCCCTCCCTCCCTCTCCCTCCCTCTCGCGACTTCTGCTCATTCAAACAGAAGTAACAGCAACTGCCAGCGACACATTTTGACATCTGCTGTTGGTGGCAGTATTTCATGACAAACATCCACACCGGCCTGTCTACATCCACGTTTGACACGAGCGTGCAGCCGTCATCACCGGCTCCACAAAGCAGCTACAGGCCGCTAAGCCGCAAATCCTATTTTTGACCGCGGCCGATAATTCTCGCAAAAACCAGAGAGTCAATATTTTATCACAGGGGTACAGCAAACACATGCAGATGCATTGTTGGTATGTTTTCCCCTTAAATATTGATTCCTAAGCCACTCTCCAACCATCTGGTCTGTGGAGTATATTCTGCACAACACACACACACACACACACACACACAAACACGCACATATACGCAGGTGCATGCAGGCACACACATATAGACGCATGTGCAAATGTGCATAAACATAAGTGCCCATATATACACAGTGCTCTCTCTCTCTCTCACACACACACACACATACAAACACACACACACACACATATACATGATGCTCTCTCTGTGTCACACACAAACACACACACACATATACACGATGCAGACACACCCACATATACACAATGCTCTCTCTGTCTCACACACACCCACACCCACACACATACTCAAACACACACACACACACACACACACATATACAGGATGCACACACACCCACATATACACAATAATCTCTATCTCTGTCACACACACATACTGGCTTTTACACAAACACATGCACATGCACACACACAGATACACACCCCCACACCCACGTACACACATTTCTTTTACACCCACACAAAGACACACAAACACACACACACACACACCATACGTCCTTGCTCAGAGGGAAAGGAGACTTCCTTCCAAAAAATTGAGTAAAACAAACACAAAAAAAGAAAACACATGAAAGGAAGTCCAATTTGTTTTGTCCTGGACTCCAAATGTAATTTAACGTCCGCGCTCTAAACCGCAGCCATGTTGCCTGCAACAAAGGCCTCGTTCCACTCATTTCCCTCTTTCTCTATATGTCACCGCCGGAGTGCCTGTGGACCGCTCCGAGCCGCAGATGTTGTTGCCACAGCACCTCCTTCCTCCTATACAAGCAGATTTCTTTTTTTTTTTTTTTTTTTTTTCCCGTCAGCGTAATTGTATTAGAATGCACCTCCAATCCTCTGTAACAGAAAGATGTAAGCCGCTTCGCTTGCTTGTGGTGGGATCAACAGTCTCTCCCTTTTTAAAAGCCTCGAAAAGCTGTGTGTGTGTGTGTGTGTGTGTGTGTGTGCGTGTGTGTACATACATCTATGTGTACACTGACTGTGCGCCCCCTGCTACACACACACACACACACACAAACACGCAGTATAAGCAGAACCACCCCTGTGTAGTGTGATTAGGTATAGCTGTCGCTGAATTGTGCTGAGCACAGCCAGGGCATTGCTGAGGATTGGGTTGCCCTGTCTCCATAGAGAAGGAGAGAGGGAGAGAGGGAGAGAGAGAGAGAGAACACACACACACACACACACACACACAGAGCCTGTCTGTCTCCACCTTGTCTTTAGCCAGCCGCCAGGAAGCAGCTGGCCTGAATATCTGAGTGCCTTTAATGAATTGAAATCTTTTGGGTGTGAGGATCCAGTGATTAAATGCAATAAGACTAATATTCCTGGGTGGGTTGGGAGTCGAAAGAGGATTGTCCACAGAGAGAGAGAGAGAGAGAGAGAGAGAGAGATGGAGGAAGAGACGGAGCGAGAGAGGAAGAGAGGGAGGAGTGCGCTTGGCTCAAAGTGCAGTACTTTCTCCTCTCTCTCCCCCCCCCCCATCCACCCACCCCTCCTCTCCTCTCCTCTTGGGGAATAACCCTATTTAGAGCAGAGGAGGAGTGGGGTTGGAGCTTTAGAGAGGAGAGGAGGGAGGAAAAGAGGGTTTGGGGAGGAGGGGGTGGCGGGTCCATTTGTGAGTATGGCCGGAGGATTACTTTTCATTTAGATCATGCCGGAGACACGTTGAGGCACTTTGAGCTTGACCCTTCCAAGGCCTTCTGCCTAAACCACTATGGCAATAGAAGCATAAAAGCTATGAACTGGTTTTGACATGTTATCACGCTGTTTGTTTTTGTTGATTTCAGTTGGCGGAGTCGTGGATTTACTTTCAATTCATTCCAGGACTTCGATTTTCTTCACAATTTTGGCACAAAAACGGCGAGTTCTCATCCATCCAACTAAGAAATGCAGCAACTTACAATGAATGCCACATTGTCAGATGAATTTCAGTTTCTGTTTTAAATTAATTCGATGGAATGTCAATGGACTCCAGCTTTGGTAGCTGCACTGTACCTTTTTTTTGAATTCAGCTTTTCACTCAGTTCTTCAGCATGTCATTCTATAGCCTCTTTCACATTTGTCAGTGGTTTGTAAAATGTATTTTTTGATCGTTCTCCTTCACTGGATCTAAGCAGAGAGAGAGCCGCGACTCGCCACACGGGTCATAAACCGGATTGACACCCATGACATCACGAGCGCGAGCTGCACCTTATCCCACGGAGCAACTGAGACGCCCAATTCTGTCACTTATTTTGTAGGATCTGGTGTGCTAGATATCCCTCTAATGCCATCGGAGGGACGTGCACAGACTTAGAAACCCTAGTCAAGCATTCAAAGAAAGCAGTGAGATCGGTTTTGTCATTAGGGGTATCAAGTAAGAAGCTCCCGTCATGCATTCAGTTTACTCATTAAATTAGGCCCATGGCACTTCCACAAGGCAGTGATGACATGACTACCAATTTTTTTGGATATATTCCTACATGGGAGTAATTTGAGACAAAAAAGCTTGCTGTGTTTATGTTTCACGCCTCAGTCTTGTTCAAGTATCACCTCGTCAAGTTACATTCCCTAATTTCCCCAATTGTTCATATTAACGGCTTTCATTTATCTCACACATGATCCAAATGGTGCAGAGCGAATACATTATGTATATTTTAAACAAGAATGTGCTCAAGGTATGTCCTGTCGACAAGTCTTCATATTCAGCTGTTTCCCGGCACCTTCTTTTATTTCCCGCCATAGAAGGATAACTGTACAGAAACTGCAGTGTATGAGTTTATGAGTGATGTTATGAAAACGTCACTCATCTGAAAACAAAAAATGGACTTGTATGGGACTCTGTCTAACGTCTTTCTTCATTTCAAAGAATGCATCCTATAACCCTTCCAAAAAAGTCATGTGAAACTGCACTTTCACATGTGATATGCTTTATTCAGATGTGAAATGAAATTCCACATGTGAAAATATAATGTGTCAAAGTCACATGTGAATTTGACATTTTCACATGTGATTGTCTCTATGTTTTCACATGTGAGAATGAAGTCTGTATCATAAAGTCATGTGTGAATTTGACATTTTCACATGTGATTGTCTCTATTCACATGTGAACTGAAATCTTCACATGTGGAACATTTTCATGATTAATGATAATGATATATTGTATGATATATTGTAAGACTGGCTATTACAGTAAAGGCCTACACTGACTTTTTTAGGGAGTTAACTGCAGTATTTGCTATCTTTGAAGTTCTCTAGTAGTACTGCTATACTGCAAACTATCAAAACAATTTGAAGTGGTGCAATATGTTTTAAGGCTATTCTCAAATTGCTATTGCCAAACGCAAACATTTTGGCAGCTCATATATCGTGGCTCAGACCGGGCTTCTGGGCATGTCTTCCGGGTTATTTTCATTAAATGAGCATCATAGCTCCGTTTTTTTTTCCCGCCGCGCATTTACATTTAACGCCGTCTGATTTGTGCCCTGCCCCGCTTCCTCGGTGAAAGAGTAGCTTAGGTTGAAAGCTGTAGATTTAAGTGAAAAGCCGTGACACTAAAGCGCACGCTTAGAGCAAAGCTTCGTTTAATTAGCCGACACGACTGACAGATACTATTTAACATGAATCACTTCCCTGATGTGTCTCGCGCGCTACGTGACGGGGAGGAAGGTGCGGCGCAGACATGTGGAGCTCGTTTAGAAAGCGCTGCAGACAGGCAGGAGAGGAAGAGCGCGTCTTTTGATGTCTGCCTCTTCCACTTGTTGGTCTCACTGATCTGAAAGGCTGACAGTTCGCAACGCACTTGACTGAGTGTTGTGCACATAGGCAGAGAAGCGATCACATACGCATGCATGTGGAGTACATATGTAAACATACTTACACACACACACACACATGCAGTGACATTAGCCATAAGGGGGAAAAAAACCTGAATAGTATGTAGTCGTTTAGGATTAAATCACATCAGGGGTTTAACATATCTCATACAAAAGAGGTGTAACACATATATAAGAGATTCTCAGTATGCTGTAAGTTTTGCAAGATTTTCAGTATGTTGCAGTATGTAACTCTTCTAAAACTGACCTATTTTCTATCAAAATGATGACAAATGTATTTAAAAATGTATTTATTTTTTTTTCAAGGTGCAGAACACCAAAGATTATGTTAACAAATCACCTCAATGGCCTGTAGGAAAGCCACACTTTTCATTTGTTGCCCTCTTTCTCTTTCTCTCTGTCTGTCACTCATTGTACTTCACTCTTCTTCTCTTTCTTTTTCTCTCCCAGCCAGTCTGTGATTCTGTGTTTCTTACCCACTTCCGAAATTCCCTGACAATTTTATGTGTTCCTGTGTGTGTGTGTGTGTGTGTGTGTGTGTGTACATGTGAGGTGAGTATATGTGTGTGTTTCAGTGTCTGCATAGTGTACCGTATGTTGGAATGAGCATGTGGAAGCTGTCTCCAACTGTGTTTAATGTTGACAAACTGTTTCCGGGGTTGTGCCTGTGCCTGTGTGTGTGTGTGTGTGTGTGTGTGTGTGTGTGTGTGTGTGTGTGTGTGTGTGACTGTACTAAAACAGCGGTAATAGTTGGGTAATTGTAGCATCCGCTTACTGTTCTAAATTTATGTCTGATGTCACCGTTCTGCCACTAACACTATCTCTCACTTTTAAGACAGTCCAACACTGTGTGCGTGTGTGTGTGTGTGTGTGCATTTCAAAGGTGTTATATTGTCAATATCATTATGATATTGTACATTTAAGAATATAATATTCACATCTATGGATCTAATTTAATAAGACAGACCAGCTCACATCCACCTCTCCTATTTCTTCCTTTACTTGTCTTTCACTTTTCCTTTCCTGTTTTTTCTCTCTCTCTCACTCTCTCATGTCCAATCTGACGCTGAAATATCCTCCGTTTCGGTGACATTTTGATCCTCTCCCTCCGCTTTGCTCGCCACTCATCCAGAATCGATTATTTGTCTTGCATGGCATTTTTTGTAAACATCCATTCACCTTCTGATTTCCTCGGCCTTGTCGATGACATTCCAGCACCCGACCCACAACACAGGATTTGCTGGAAATATGAATGGAGGACTGTAATATATAAGTAGATCATGGTAGATACTGAATTGTATAAGAGAATGATCGTGATGCAGTAACATGCGATATGTATCTGTTAGAAATATTGGAAATAGACAAAAACTGCTCATATGCATGGATGAAAACATTCTCGGCATCATCTGCATACGTGTGAATAAATACATGCACAAAATACCATAGACACACACACACACACACACACTGAATTACATGCACATACGTGACGGGGTTTGCCAGTCTTGGCCTGATTAACAGCCTAAAGGTGCAGTCCACCACTCTAAAGTGTTTACTCACCGCAGGCATTAAACATAACTGTCAATTAAGGGTGGAAGTCGGGGCTCCTAATGGCCTGGGTTAGAAAGTGTGTGTGTGTGTGTGTGTGTGTGGACAAGCAGCAGCGTCTCGCAGTCTGAGTGTGTGTGTGTATGTGTGTAGGGTGTGGATGTGCGTGTCCTCATACTTCCGAGCATGCGTGTGCACGTGTATCCGTGTGCACATGCTGTGTTTTTGCATGTGTGTCTCCGTAGGTGTGTGTGTGTGTGTGTGTGTGTGTGTGTGTGTGTGTGTGTGTGTGCGTGCGCGCGATACCCAGCTTACTCTCCTTGATCATCCGGAGTAGAGAACATCTCACCTGACACCTTTACGAGAGGACAGGACCCCGGACTCGTTTTTTTTTGGTTTAAAGTCCCCCCGTCTTCTTTGATGTGCTTTATTAAACACACCTGTAACTGATTTGTACACCGCTCTCTTTCGTCTCTCCCTCCCTCCCTTTAATATTAGCGCTGCTAACGCTTAAGTCCAAACATCAGCGATATTTACGGTCAGGTCCTAATGGGTGGGTTTAACTTGTGGAAGATAATCAGAAAGCAGTGGGAGGGATGAAATAAAGGGAAGGTACAATTAAAAGCTGTTTGCCTCACTTTCTTCATCCCCTCTTTATTTTACATAGAACAGAACTGATAGAACACTTACTGCTTTGTGTAAAACAACCAGAAGGTGCTGTTGCTCATGTGGGAAATTAAAGTTTAAACAGGAGATACACACAATTTGTGGATTTAGAATTTTTTTTACACATTATTCCATTAACAGTGCAATCCAATCCGGAAAACAAGCGCCGTTCCTTAACCCCGAAAATCTCGCGGAGAAACTCAAGGAGTCATCTTCCCCCCACTGAATTTTCTATGGAGCTCTCTGTATTAGGCTACATCCTGGGAGGCACAACATGTCTTGCTAATACAAGACTGTCCAATGGTGTGAGAGCTGCAGTTCAGTGGCATTTCTCCTTTAAAGTGCATGTGTGTGTGTGTGTGTGTATGGGCTTGCATGTGTGTGTGTGTAAACGCATGTATTTGAGTTGCCATTCGCAACAGTTGTGCTGGTGCCTGTTCCATAGCATTTGAATGGTTAAAATCTGGATTAGAAAGCAAAGGTTATGACTCAATCTCACCCTCCTCAAGCCCCTGGCCCACCCACCCCCATTACCTAAATAATTACTGTTTGCTGTAAAACATAATGAACCTTCTATTGCTACCATAAAACTCCCCCCCCCCCCCCCCACTATCCCCATGCAAACGTCCCGTTGGAGGGGCGTGCAGGTATGTGCGCGTCGAGAGATGAATGCCTGCGGCGTTTTTTTGTTTTTTTTTGGAGGAGAAAGGGTTGATGGGAGGATAAAGAACAAAGAGCTCGTGAATTATCTGCATATACGAGCTGCTTATTTGATCAGCGATAACGGGGGTGGGGGGTGGGGGGGGGGGGATGAGTCCACTTGCTTCCAAAGAGACTCACATGGAGCCCGTGAGCCTATATGTGTGATACCATCAATTTAGCTTTCATTGACAACTAAGGCCTCAGTTTATACGACTCGGCTTATACGACAGGATTACGCCTGTATTTGATATGAATTAAAGAATATCTATAGATTAAGTTCAACTGTTCCCTCATTCTGAAGCATATAGGCTCAGCCGGGGCCTCCTAACTCTACAGTAGGCTTGTCTGTTTTTGCCCTTGGGGATCAATATCTAGACTAAAGTGTCAAGGGCAGCCGTGGCTTTCTTCAGCTAATAGTTTCACTAAGAGCAGCTTCTTCAAAAAAAAAAGGGGGGTGGGGGAGGGAGGGAGAATGCCTGTGCGCAATTGTGACTAATTGCGGCGTAAATTCACAGTCGTTCCTCATAACGGGCGGCCCAGCTTGAGGTTTGTCATGTGCGCTGGACGCCTTGCTTCCATTCTCACCTGCCTTTGCTCCCAATCAAACAAAGAGGCGGGGTGGAGGTTTCTTTTCATGTGTTCAAAGGCGGCCCCGGGTTTGCCGAGCGCTTTTTCTTTTTTCCTTTTTTTTTTTTTTTTTTTTTTTTAACAGAAACAATAACTCTTTTTATTGAGAACAAATGTTGACATTTGGAGGGAGCAGCACCAGCGGGTGAGCTGAGAGAGAGAGAGGGAGGGAGGGAGGGAGAGAGAGAGGGAGAGAGAGGGAGGAGAGAGAGGGAGAGAGGAAGGGCCCCTGTGTGCTTTGGAGAGCGCCTCTGGTGCTATTTGACAACAGTGCCGAGTCCCTGGGGGAACCCACCTGAGAATAAGCACGCATTTCAATAAATCAACTCCTAATGAAAGCTTCTGGACTCTAGGAGAAGAAGCTGGCCAGAGGCTATAGCGTCCTTGACTTCCATATATATATAGAGATATATATATATAGGCCTATATATAGGTGGCAGCCAGTGATGTGGTGGTAAATAAAAAAAGGTGGGTAAAATATATTCAGATGGTATAGTTATCATAAGGTTCACAGCCACCAATATAAAATCAATTATATTTCAGAGAAGCATTAATTAAAGCTTTTTCCACCCTTAAATTCTTTTTTTTTTCATCATATTTACAGCAGTTTGATCCCATTTACTGTAATGCATACAATGACTTTACATCAATATGACTTCCGCCAGCCTGAAAATGCAGGTAAACTGAGTTTAGGTGGGTTTACCCTCCACTACATCCCTGGTGGCAGCCAAATATTACTTCCTTGGATGAGGTGAGAGGGGGGGGGGGGGAGGGGGAGGGGGAGGGGGAGGGGGAGGGGGAAGGGGGGGGTGGTCCAAGGTGAAAGGGAGTCCCGTGAGACTCTGAGCAACATTCAAGCTCAAATTCGACTGGAAAACGAAGGATTAGCTTTTTTTAGTCTGGCTGGGAGGGATGAAGGAGGCCTCTTCTGTGGGCTTAGAACGGCGCTAAACACACAGGAATAATATAGATTTGATCTGGAGCATTTCATATTTCGGCGAGGCCCTAAAATTATGGGTGGCAAAATTTGGAATTAAATTATCGTAAAAATGAATAAAAAGAAAAACAGCGGGCTATAATGCAAAAAATAATTATGTAAATATAACAAACGAAACACATAATAATAATAATAATAATAATAATAATAATAATAATAATTGCTTTCACCAAACCTAACCTTTCTTTTCTTTTCTTTTTCCCCCTAAATTGCTTAATTAGCTGTGTCCTAAACCCGTCGTAATAACCAAGCCATGATGAAAAGCAGAGGAAAGCCTGTCCGATTAGGGCCCATCACACAGCCCATTGGAGCTGGCAGATGCTTAGATAGACTTTTATGGATCGCTCAATGCCGCGCCGTAATGAAGCAGGCAGGGCTGACCCATCCTGAACCGAGGCTCCAAAAAGCTCCAGGGACGGGCCCCGCTGGGAGCCCCATAATGCCCGATGCGTCCCACGGCTGTATTAATCACACTGAAAAAATAAATGTGTGGCAAGGCGAAGAAGGAGAGAGGAGGAGGAGGAGGGGGGGGGGGGGGGGGGGGAGAGGGAGGGAAAAAAAGAAATAAGTATGTCGTTTATCCCAATCAAGGTCGTGAATATGAGGCCAAGGAATATTCCCTGGCCCTAAAAGAAAATGATGGGTCCATTTATAGAAAGAATGGATGGTGCAATCAGTGGAAACTCATATCATCATAATGTTTGTGGAAAAAAAAATAAAATGAAATAAAGCGACATTCATCATCCCATGTGCGTTGAGTGACAAAATAAGAGAGCAGAGTGAGAAAAGGCCTCAGTTCTGTTATGAATAAATGAATGAATGAGTCCCCAAGGTTTATGTATAGAGTTGGGAAAACAGTTTAATATTTTCTCCTTTGAATAATGGATATCACTACCTCGCCAGTACATCCTCTACTAGCGCGTTTTATTTTTATGTACAATCAAAGATATAAATTAGTAAAAGTACCTCCTGTTAACAAGATTGTGTAGCTTTTTTTTTCCAAATGCGTCTTCAAATAAAAACCGTCCATAATATATATTTACAAAACAAACGAACAAGGTTCAGTTTCCCATTGTTTTTTTTTGTTGTTTTTTTTTGCAATACAACTTGCATAAATTATAGGCATCATGTCGCCATCATTTTAAAAAAATAAATATCAAATGTAGGCTATTCCACTTTTTGAAGTCCTCAAGTTCACTTCTTCAGCTCCGTCCGTCTTGCGTCCCAAGACACCCCCCCCCCCTCACCCCCCCTCTTTTACAAATACGTTTTCACAGAAAGGCCAAATTATGTTTTCCACACGTAAATAGAGGCTAAAATAATATACCGTGGCAAAGAAGCAAACTATAGGAACCTGAGAAATAACATGTCCAAAAAAAAAAATAAAAATCACATATATTGGGAGATCTTTTTCAAACCAGCATATGATGTTTTTTCACATTGCATCACAACGAAAATAAAATACAATTATACAATAATAATATAATAATCATAATAATCATAATCTGACAAACATGTGCTCTTCTTGGTTAGAGAGTGTTTTAGTCTCTGAGGAGCTGAAGAAGCGGTAGGTAGGTAGTAGCAGCTTTTTTTTATTTTTTTATTCCGACTAGATATGGTGGCACTCGATCCAGTTTGGAGTAAAGGTGATGGGGGTTAAAAACATGAGGCTAAAAGGTGGCGTCCTTTCTCGCTTTATAGCCAAAGCAATTGTGACACCTACCTGTAGACCAAGGAAATAAAAATCCCACACGATAAAATGACTAAAATGACCAAGGACCCCCCCCCCCCCCCCGCAACCCCCCACACCCCCCAGCAAAACACTGAAAAGTTTGTCAGGCTGGCTACACCCAAAGTAGGCCTACACTCTTAAACCTTTGCAAGTGCTTAATACAATTTCATCGCCTTATTGCCGTTAAAAACGTCTTTAGGCTATCCAGCGGCATAGGCAAAGCTTTCAATAGTGTATCCACCACATATCTAATAACCAAAGTGACATTTTAACATGAAAAAGATGCACAATCTGCACGCCTGCGCAGAGCAAACTAACTGATTTGTTTGGTTTTTGGCTGACCCTGTGTAATTATAATTATCCTAAGCTGGAAGATAAGGGTTGGGGCCTACTGTGCTCGCGCACACACATACACACACACACACACACACATCAGGGGGGGCGTTCAAAATTCCTATTCAAAGCTATGGCAACATTACTCTGCTTATTGCACTCACAGGCTGCCACTGTGCGTGTGTGTGTGTGTGTGTGTGTGTGTGGTGTGTGTGGGGCTGATTTGAGGCCTGTCCTTCATAGGCATATTTAATATCTATACTGGTAGCTGTATGTGTCTCGCACATTTGTTTACATTAGGCTTTTCTTATTATGTCCATGCTCATTTCTAATGCGAGCCTGCTGCAAATTAAAACCCCGTCGCCTGCCACACATATAGGCTATTTAATGATTCAATGAGGTTCAGTGAAACCGAGATAAGCCTAATCAAAAAAAAAGAAAAAAAAAAAGAAACACAATTATAAATTGATTATTCCATGAAACTAATTGCACTGAAGACGAATTATAGGCCCTAGTACGCGTTGATTTGCTGCGTCGACGTCGACCTCATATATACACTGTAAAAAAATGTCCATCTTAATAAGTCATTTAGTCTCATTCAGTCTGAAAATCGTATTCATCTTAAAACAAGTGGGGGGAAAAAAATCTGCCAATGGGGTGATATAATGCCACTTGTTTCAAATGCAGGTTGTGCTTGATTGATGATTTTCCTCTGTGTGTGTGTGTGTGTGTGTGTGAAGTGTGTTCTTGAAAACCAGGCAGAATAAGGCAGATCATCCCAAAATAACACAACGGAAAAACAAGCTGAATTGCACTGGAAACAAGTGAACGCATCTCACACCTCCATAGCAAGACTCCCCACAGTGTTTTGAGAAAAAAAAACAACAACTACAATTTCAAGATTCAAACACTTAAACAACTTGATAAAATCGTTTGTTATTTTTTACAGTGTACCGCATCGCGTTATTACGTACCTTTCTTTGCCTCTAAATTTGCGGGCCTGAAATGCTGCTGCTGCTGCTGCTGCTGCTGCTGCTCGACAACAACAATCTGGTTCGGGTTAGTTTTAACGAGGGGCGAGTCCGGCCTGTGCTTGGGGTGCGTGCTCGCCTCCAGGGCCTGGTGCGACGAGCTGAGCCCCTCGTTTGCAGCAGCAGCAGCGGCGGCGGCGGCGGCGGCCAGACTCACTCCGGATGAATTGGTATACCGCAGGATCCCTTGGCCTTGCAGGGGGCTGAAGTTGCCATAGTTTGTGTAATTGCTATAAAAGGGAGAAGTGTAATAAATAGGTCGTCCCAGGATGGAGGGGGCCGGGTAGAGGGAGGGCGAGCTGGCGGCCGGGGAGGTGCTGGACGGCGTAGGGGGAGTGAGGAGGCCGACGCTGGAGGAGGGCAATTCGGTTGCCCGGTTGCTGATGTTGCTGCTTTTGGTCCGAGGTAGCAATCTCCGCCAGCGACCACAATTTGGGTTTGACCGCGGGGCTCTGAGGCGCGCCCGAAGAAGGCGTAATTCTGCTGTCCAGGCATGACGACGACTTATTGTTATTATTACTGGCGAGGCTCCGGGTCAAATCCTCGCGCCGGTTGTGCAGATGGTGGAGGTGGTGCAGGTGGTGGTGGTGGTGGTGCTGATGTTGGTGGTGGTGTTGGCTGAGCAGCGGCGCCTCTACTCCCGTGAGGGGCGACGACGTGACGGGCTTCGGGGAGAGCTGGCCGCGCGGGTCGTGGTCCTGGTCGTCGTCGTCGCCGTCCTCGTCGCACTTGTCGCCGGGCCGCTCGGAGCCGAGCTCCCCGACGCGACAGCTGACCTTCTCCCCGTCCGACTCCGCCGAGCACGAGTGGTCCGTCAGGGTGTCGACGTGCAAGCTGATCCCTAAGAAGAGGGCAGAAGAAATACAAAATAATAAGCTATAAAAAAAAATGACATATATAGGTAGAAAGAAAGAAAGAAAAAAATAATAGCTCTAAAACTAGACTTTTATGCCTTTATCATAAAACATTTATGGCCAACAATAGATTAAAATAAACATTCGAAATAAGCTACTTAAAAATATGAATAGCCTAAAAAAGTATCTTATAGAACATAGTTAGAGCCCATTATTAAAATAAGTAGCCTAATTTTCTAGGCTATATCTAGAACCACGCTTGTGTTATTAAAATGATATAAATCTAAATAGTAGATTTATATGATAACAGTAATTCTTGCCCTTTTATATAACAATACATAAATGTCATCAAGAGAATATTCGCTAAAATAACAGCCCAGTTTCATTCAGGCCACTCATGGTGATTGCTATATTATGTGTCCACTTCGCCAGTGGCCTGCCATTAATCACGCTGAACACACAAATGTCTATCTTAACAGGTTACTTAGTGTAGCACTAGGTCTTGTTTTCATAAAAATAAAAAATAAAATGAATATTGAATGAATAAAAATGAATAATTCAACCAACTAGGTGAGATAATTCCACTTGTTTCCATGCAGTGTCACCTGTTTGGAGACAGTATTTTTGAAGCGAGGCAGAATAAGGCAGATCACACACACACACATTCTTGAAGCAGGTTCATTTGCATTGGAAATAAGTGGAATCATCTCACTCCCTTGGCGGATTTTTTTTTTTCCACACTCATTATTAGACTAAATAACTTAAGATAGGCATTTTTGTTTTGCGGTGAAGGAGCGGTAAATAAAAGACCCCCCCCCCCCCTCCCTCCTCCTCCTCCTCCTCCTCCTCCACCTCCTCTCCGCCCCCCTCCTCCTCCTCTCACTCAGACCCCACTGAATTGTTAAATGGATCATTGGCTCGGGTCGCCAGATTATAGAGGCCTCGTAGCCCACCTTCATCCTCCGCCGAAGCCTCGCTGTTATCCAGCGTCTTCTCCGAGCGCTCCATCTCCTTGCGCTCGCCGTCGCCGTCCTCCTCGTCCTCGTCCTCGCTCTTATTCCGGGGCGCCCACGTCATCTTGTTCTCCTTCTTGAGCCGCCGCCTGGCGTTGGCGAACCAGGTGGAGACCTGCGTCAGGGTCATCTTGGTGATGATGGCCAGCATGATCTTCTCGCCTTTGGTCGGGTACGGGTTCTTCCGGTGCTCCTGCAGCCAGGCCTTCAGGGTGGCCGTGGCGTCCCGGGTGGCGTTCTTGCGGTAAGCCGGGTCGTTGAGCTGGTACGGGTACCCGGGACTCCCGTACGGGTGGTAACTTAGCGCCCCGGCCATGCCTGTCGTATGCGCGTCATATGGAGAGCTCTGGGGGAAAGTTAAAAAAATAATAAATAAAAATAAAATAAAACATTTATGAATACACTGCAAAAAAATATCAACCTTACTGTGTCACTGTGTTTTTGTCTTTTCTACTAGGCTATTGAATCATAATTGTATTTTTTCTTAAAACATTTTTTTTTCCTTTTTAAAATAAAATGTGACATTGAAGGTGAGTTCACTTGTTTCCAACAGCAAGTCAACTTGGTTCAAGAATGTTGTTGAATCAGGTGACACTATCTTGATACATGTGGAACCATCCACCTTATTCTGTCTTATTTCAAGATATTGTCACTTGTTTCTGGGAAACTCTCGTAGCAGGTGAAACTGGACTGGAAACAAGTTAATATATAGCTATAAATCCATTGGCAGATTTTTCCCACTTGTTTTAAAGAAAATATGATTTTAGGATAAATTATTGACTTGTTTATATGAATATTTTTATATCTTGCAGTGTACTATCAATAATAACCAAACTAACACAATGTTTTATATTGTTTTGTTTTCTATCACGTTGCCATGTCAAGATAATTGTGCTCGCCAGTAAGCAGAGGCAGTAAACACACACACACACTGTGCGTAAAAGTAGGCCGCAGAAAGGCGTGAACTAATGGTTAACTGTTAAGATCATTATCGGATTGACTAATAACGCAGCTTATGTTAATTTAGCTGTTAAGATAATAAATAGGAAATTTCAGTGTTCAGTAATCAGCTATTAACTTCCTCATTTTCTTTTAGGGGGGAGTGCTTGTTTTGTTTTCCTGTGGCAGCCCCAACGTGTTAACGTATCATCTCTTTGCAGCATTACAAATCCCATTAGCAAATCACTTGATATGCACCTTTCCTAAAACGCTTGAAGTGCCCTGTGACATTAGCATTGCAATGCACGCTTTTCATGTTTAAATTCCGTTTATTCAACTCGGAATAAATTCGGCGACTTCATCCCCTGGTGATATTAATGACTGCAGTGGAAGAAAAGACAACTACTGCTTATAGTATATTAATTTCCTATGACACACACACACACACACACACACACACACACACACTGAACGCTCAGAGGCCACAGGTTCAAATAAAAATGTTAGTAGGTATCATTCAATTCTACATAATTAGCTGCGCAATGACTGTTAAGCATCGGTCAAGCCATTACAATTTGCAGCCCATGCTTAAAAATCTCATTAAACCCAAAGAGGTCAAGTATTTTATAGCGAGGAGCCGATTAGAAGGCTATTTGTTATAAATGTTGCCTCGGTGCGCTCAACAGAAAAGTTCAGCAAGCACTTCTACTACTGATGGATTAGTGAATCATAACCAAAACATTGTAAACCCACACCGACAAATCGCGCAGTCTATCTCTAGTAGTAGACAGCTTAACATTTTGCGCAATTATAGACTCGACAAACGCCGGCATATCCACCGGCTTTGGAGCACTTATGCTTCAGAAACATTAACTGGATGTATGGCAGGATTTACCATGTAGGAGGGGAATCCCGTGGTGGGATCCGCGGAGTATGACAGCGGACTGGAGAAGCCCGCACCGGCCGAGGCGGAGAAAGCAGCCGATCCGGGGTAAGGGCTGAAGGCTGAGCCGGAGGAGGACCTCGCCAGGTCTTCGTTCCTCGGGGCGGCCAGAGCCGAGGCCCCGTAAGCCGGACACGAATACAGAGCCAGAGAGCCCGGGGGCTGGTAGAGGTAACCCTGAGGATAGGACATTGGTGAGCGCGGGCTAGGTCGCCGATTCCAAAAAGGAAAGGGAAGAAAACGCGCAGGGGCGGCGGGCAGCGACAACCAAAAAAAAAAAAAAAAAGAAAGAAAGAAATAAACAATCAACTCAATAATCAGCCGTGCAAACAATCATCAGACAATACAAATAAAAAAAATCCTCCCTCCACAGCCCCCTAACTGAGGAAAAAAACCCCGAAAGATCTGTTAAAGTGCCCACATAGAGGCAATGTGGCATGCGTCTTGATCCCCTAGCGTCCGATGTTTTTAGTACGCAGCACTATGAAGTGAGGAGTTAGGAGGGAAGGAGCCAGTGGAGTTTCAGACACACAGAGCATTGGGGGAAACTGGAGCTGTCACTCCGGCTCATCTGAATATCCCATCCCCGCCCCCTTTCTGCCTCATAGAAATGGAGCCTCGGAACAAAACCAAGACTCCACACTGCAAAAAATACGGCCTGTCGGTCTTTAACAAGTCATTCAGTCTGGAGTAAAGGAAAAATCTTGTTTTTTTCTTTAATCAAGTGAAAAAAAAATCTGCCAGCAGGAGTGAGGTAATGTCACTTGACACCAATTCAAATAAACCTGTTTCGGGAATTTTCTTGTATGGAGTTGCCTTGATACAAATGGAGGGATCCGTCTAATTTCAGGATATAGTCACTTGTTTCGAGAAAAATCTCACAACAGGTGAGGTGAAGCTGCATTGGCAACAAATTAATTTATCCCGCCCGCTTGGCAGATTTTTTTTTCGTATGTTTTGAGGGAAGCAAGGTTTGAAGACTCAATAATGACTGGATATTTTTTGCAGCGCGGGAGAGAGTGAGTGAGAGAGAGAGAGAGAGAGAGAGAGACGGAGGAAAACGCACAGAATGAGTTCACCTCTTTTACAGTAAACTCAATCCCTACTGTGTTTATGCGGTTTTTATTTATTTTCCCTTTCTTTTTTATGTTTCTCATCACGCTGCAATTGTGCCTAAAAGCTCATGGCGTCACTTTACCAATACACGCGCACTCTCCAACAATTGCGCAAAATGTGAAAACAAAAAAAACTAAACAAAACAAAAGTCTTCACCAAAATTGAAAAGCCATGCGCACGGCGCTCTCCATTGCCTACGTGCAGCTGGTAATATGGTCAAGCAGGACTGTCGGAAAGCATGGGATTCAGTTTAGCTCGAGCACACGGTTTGAAGAAACGCGCGCACACGTGCATGTGCGCAACCCAGGAGCCTCCGTGTACGCGCTCTCCACGCAGTGCGCGCTCTGGCCTGCGGGAGGCGTAACTGGCTCCTTCATTTTCACCACTTAGTGCATCTCAAACAGCGTACAGGCTTGTCCTTTATTATTATAATTCCATCCATTAACAATAATAATGTTGTCGGTGGCTTATTGCCTCTTCTATACAGACACCACAGGCTATCAGTGCTATACCACCACTGTTTGCGCGTTTCTGTGCGCGCGCGCGTGTATGTATGCAAAGATGAGTGCGTGCGATGCGTGCGCGAGAGTGTGCGCATGTTGTCAGTGTAAAAGTGTGTTTGCGCAGCCGCCTGTCTGTGAAGGTGTGTGTCTTTGTGTACTTGTCTGCATACAAAACAGCACAGCACGCTGGAAACCTGAAACCGTGACAGCGGGTTTGGAGCGGCCAGAGAAGGTGGCAACTATTGGGAAGATCAGCGGCCTCGCGATCATCCTCATCAGTATGCATCCAAATCAATGTATTCATCCATCAGGTGCTTGTTCCCCGGCTGCAGTGTGGTTTGGCAGCGTTGTAAACAGCAACAGCACCATCCGAATAGGTGCACACTACAGCCTGCCTGTTAGCAGGGATGGCTGCAATGTATTTACTGTATTTACATGCATGCATGTACTATAATGCATAATAAAGATGCTCATAAGTAATCTTTATACATTGCATTTTTTTTTGTAATTAACACACAACATCCCAAAATGCATTCTATCCAAATCCAGACTAAATTACAGTTATAATGGGGGCAATTTTTCAGTTTATCCTACTTCAAGAAGAGATGTAACATTGTTATAAGCCCATAACCTGAATGTCTAACAGCCCATAGATTTATATAACACATTATAATCCATAATGACTGTCTTTAGTACAGCATTATCAGAAACACTCTTTATCTTTTAACAGACAAATTCCTTAGTGCCCAAGCTGCTCCCAAGTAGCCTTGAAGAACAATTGATTATATTCTGCACACTGTAATTTACTCAAATTGTGGATTATCAACTGGTCATTAGCTGTGGCATTGTAAACCACATCATATTATCTAAATTAATACTAACAGCTTCAGTCCAAAAAAAATAAAATAAACCCAGCTGTAGTACCACATAAAATAAATCAAATTTAAAAATATTATGATGATAATATTGTTTACACTACAACTGCTGTCTCGATTTTAAGTATAAGACTATGACTTTTATTTGACACACCATATTAAACCAAGAAATAATCATAAAAGAAGAAAGCTGTGAATGCACTTAATGCATAATGTATTGCATGTAATATATTTCCCTTATGGAAGACGGCATACAGTGAAAAGGGGTAAATGGGGGTTACAGAGAAATGGGGTAAAAGATAATTATTGAACTCCATAATATCTTGTGCACAAACATATAAGGAATCACAGCATTTCAAAGCTCTTTCCTCAACAGGGAAGTAAAGGGAACAAGTCATAGCATTTTTGTAAACACTCAATGAGTTACACCTTTGCTATATTAATCCACAAGTGCTGCAGTCAAGAGTCAATATCTCATAGCGATATTGAGTCATATTTAAACCTAATATTTGCCTCAATGATAGCATGAATATTGAAGTAATATTAAAAAAGGAAGTGACTGAACATACATTTTTTTCTAGGGTTAGAGAGACACTGATTCAAAATAAATAATTATATAGTAATATAAATATCCTGGAACAAATAAAGGTCAGTTTTTAGGCTTTAAGCTAGGGCTAGAGTTTAATATTAGAAGCTGCATGTGCAGGTTTAAAGCTATTATGGATCTGAATAGGATGAATCAAATGCCTGAATATTAATATTAAACAATACACTCTAGCTGCAGCATATCTTATGCATACTGACGTCACCAATAGACAAATATTAGTAGGATCACATAGACCTTGATAAACATGGCTTCTCACTCTAGGACCCTTTTTGTCCTAAGGTCACAGAAACATAATGCAACTCTGCTACAGTTTAAGAAACCACTATACTACTGATGTCTATTGGAACTATTGGAATAAGTATAATTTTCAGTGACTGCACAGGATATGTCATGGCTTCCCCCTCCCTGTCTACATACATGACACGTTTTCCGGCACATACTGTATGTGCATTTCACCCACATTGTGTTTTCATGTATGTGTTTGGGAGTGTGTGTAGGTGTGTGTGTAGGTGTGTAGGCCTTAAGCACAGTCTAGAGTTAAGGAACAGAAAGTTTGAGGCCTTTACGTGATACAAAGCGTCTATCTTAACTCGTTTGCTATAGTCTGTCTGCAATATAGGCAACGCTTTGCATTTTTTTAGGCCGATACAAGTGGTTTCCTTGCGTCAGGCATGAGTAATCCATCCCAGAAGAGTAAATGAATCCTGTTCAAATATAGATTGGGGTAAGGTGTGGTGTGATGGCTGGGAGTACTGAGTGGCCCACACCAGGGGGCACTGTCTCCTCTATACAGAGACCACAGTCTAACCACCAGTACTGTACCATCACTGTGTGTGTGTGTGTGTGTGTGTGTGTTTGTGTGTGTGTGTGTTTGTGTGTGTGTGCATGCGTGGTGTGTGCATCTGTGTTTGTGCACTTGTATGTGTGCAAAGGTGAGTGCATGTAATGGCGTCTGTGTGTGTGTGTGTGTGTGTGTGTGTGTGTGTGTGTGCATATGCACTTGGCAATGTGAAAGTGTATTTGTGCACCTGTCTGCCTGTGAAGGTGTGTATCTTTGTATGTGTGTGTGTGTGTGTGTTTGTGTCGTTGTCTGCATGCAAAGGGGCATTCTTTTGTGTGCGTTTCCTTGCAAAGGTGTGTGTGTGTGTGTGTGTGTGCGCATGTGCGTGTGTGTGTGTGTGTGTGTTGAACTCCGCAGCAGTACATTCCAGGTCTCAGTTTCAGACAGGCTGGAGCTCCTGAGATATTTTAGTCCCAGGCTGATGGAGATATAGGAGATGGGAGAGAAGAGACAGACAGACAGACAGACAGACAGACAGAGAAGCAGGCAGACAGAAAGACAACAGAATGACAGACAGGAACACAGGCGGATGGAGAGACAGAAAGGCATCAGGTCAGACAGACAGAGAAAAAGACATAGCGGCATTATCCAGTTTAGACTAACATGGATTATTGTAGAGGCAATTCAACACTGTGTACATATGTTATTGAATAGCTGAAGTGATGCCATGATTTAGATATGAGAAATTGAAATAATTGTTAAAAACGTGTATCTTATTGAATTGATATGAGGTGTGACATGAGCGATTGAGAGAGCTTTCTGTGTTGAGAAGGGAAAAAAAACAAATACCAACATAACCAGGGATTAATATATTCTTTTTGATTTACTTTTACACTTGAAAGTTGTAAATCAATGTGAATGTTGCTGTATAACCCCCAGCTAATGTGTGATGTCACAAGCATGTACTGATAACAGGAGAAATACATTTTTTTAAATATAATTATCAATTCATATTGGCAGTAACCCCCTAAAATAAAATAATAGTTTTGAATTTCACCTTTATTTGAATACACCTTGCACTAACACACACATACAATACATTCTGCGTCAATAAGTGTTTTACAATTAAATCAAATCCCCCAAAGATTTGGCCTTTAATACTTGCTAAATCTTTATCTGACACACTTGTAATGAATCAATTCCTCCTGCTCCATAAGTGCGATTGCTCCAAGTATAAAAATGCTCTCATTACCTCTGCTCACTGAATATAGCACCGCACTAGCACCAGTCTATTTATGAATGATGTCATCTTGCATGATTCAAGGAAGCAGCTATTGATTTCTCATATATTTTCTCCCAACAGAATTTACCATTGAATAATGCAGAACCGGCCGAGTTGCTTGTATTGTGTTTGTTGATGATTGAAATTTACCCTTTTGGTAGGGTAAATTACCCGGAGTTGACTTGAATGGCTAAGGGGGTAGAACTTTGATGTCATGCCCTTTGTTTGTTAAATGATTATTGATTTCTTATTTTCCATATGCTTTTGAACCTCGTGAGCGTCGCTGGTTGGGGAGTTCTTCTTTTATTAATGTGTTTCTTCAAGGTATGACTTCCATTGAGATGCAATGTTGGGGCATGTGTGCTTTACTCTGTGTGTGTGTGTGTGTGTCTATGGCTCTCTCTGTGCCTGGCTAACAGTGCTGTGGTGTAGCAGAGGAATGGCCTAGTTATGTAGTCATATTGAGCTGCTCTGAAATCAATACGGTCTGGGATATAGTAGCATGATTAAAGCCTGAGCCTGGCTATTGTTCACAGTAACCACCGGCTCCATGTGATCTTGACTTATTACAACCGCGCATTGAGTTTGTCCACCTTTTGGAAAAAAAAACCTGTCCGTCTCCCTTCAGCCCTTGTACACCGGGGCTCATCATAATGGTTTTCTATTGAGCAAGGTGTTCGCCGGATAAAGTTGTGATTCCATACAGATTGAACAAATACACTGCGCATGTTGCTCTATCCAGATGACTTAACTCTACCCTGTACGCTGTATTATCCAAACGCCGCTAAATGTTTTATCCTCCGCAAGCTCTGGCGCGGGAAGGTTCAGTATCCCGAACTTGCAGAGAATATACTGTAGCGTGTGTGTGGGCGTGCATTGCGATCTTTCATTGTGAAACTGTGGCAAGCTTCATACGATCAAAACAATTCTACCAAAAAATTGCAGAATTGTGCGGTTTGTCATTACATTTGCCGCGTTTTTGATGAAACCTTGTTGTTTGCGGGCGCTATTGCAATTCACCCCTCCTCCTCCCTCCTCCTTTTGGGTTTGTCGAGGAAATGTCTTTGGTCTTTTTTTCTTTTTTTTTGGTACAATGGGGGGGGGGGGGGGGGGGGTCAGCAGGGGAGGAGGGCGAGGGGTTGGGTGGCGGACTGGCGACAGGCCGTCATCTCTCTCTCTCCCTCTCCCCCCCCCCCCCCCCCTGCCTGGCATCTGCCCACTGCTGCCAACCCTCCTTCTAATCAGCAGCCGTCCATGTGCTTGGCAGCGGCGGGGGTTTCGAATCGGGGCCCCCCTCCCCCCCCCCCCCCCCCCCCGAGTCAAAAAACCCTAAGCCCTATCACTTTGTTAAACGGGTACCTTTAGGGCGACTGAAGCCGGGTGCGCCTCTGATGTGCTGAAGTGGAGAACATGGCTTGCCACGTTAACGCTGCTAGCGTTGTTGTCGCTGCCGTTGTTCTCGCTCTTGTTTATCATCGTTTTTTCTTTTTTTCTTCTTCTTTCTACCCCCCCCCCCCCAAAACCGAAATCACAAAGCTCTCTCCCTCCTTTTCTTTAGGTTCGATTCGTTTAACATGCCGCTAACTGACATGGGTGTTGGGAGAGCGGAGGGGAAAGTAAGTGAGTAAAGCGATGGGCTCGGATGCGTAATTCCTCCGCTCGCGGTGAAACACGAGTCTTTATTTCGCTTTTATTTTCGACACGTTGTCTGAAGTGGTGAGTCCGCTTCCTCGTTCACAGTGGCAAAACTGTGAATTTAGGATCACGAGTGCTACTAAGCTACCGGATCGCATTTCTCGACAAAACACCATCTCCCAGATTCCAAAGTATGTGCCACGAAATCTCTCATTCAGGAGGATAACACCAGTTTGTACCTTTTGATTATTATTATTAGCATTTTTTTTTTTACAACAGATCCTATGTGAGTTTGGAAGCAAATCGAACCATGTGCTGTGTAGCATAAAGCTACTGGGCCCATTCATGTGCGGGGTGGAGAGTGGGTGGGTTGGGGGGGGGGTTTGGGTGGGAGGGCGGTTTGGCTTCGGAAGTCCCAAGCACAAAGAGCGGGCTATGTGGAGAGGGGAAAAAGAAAAACCCCACAAATTATAGGAATTATGTGCAGCATGGGTTTCAAACACGCACGCATCCAGACAGCCTGATTGATGAACCAAACGAGTCGCCGAAAATCAAAGGGGGGAAATAAAGGGAGACACAAAGGGGGAACAATTTGAAATGGACTAACCCTCTCCGGTGGCTCTGTAGCCAAGGGTCGGGCAGATAGGGTTGCTTAGAAAGAGTCTGCTGACAGCCAGTGTCACTGGGCTTTGTAATCATTGTGCTGGACCTGATAGGGTTACTAGTGGCTAATCCAGGTTGACCTTGGTTAGGTGCCCCGAATGAGGACGGCTTTGTACAGTCGGGACAAGCTAACAGTATGACGGCGATGCTGACATATAATGTCTGCGTGGGGACTTGCCACCGCAGCTCTTTTGTTGTGCTATCGGGTTGCGAGTCCGGCCCGGCAAAAAAAAAAAAAAAAAAAAAAAGAGGAAAAAAAAAATAAACAATGTTTTTCTCTTTCTCTCTGAATGGAAGAAAGGTGGCATTTAAATTGTCACTGGGGAGAAGGTAAGGTTGTATCTCAGGGTTCAAGAGGTCAGCTCTTGTGTTGGATGGTGTTCGAATGACTTCAAAACAAATCCTATCGTGATGAAATTTCATGTTGTTGCCACGTAATGGCCTTTGTGTGTGTGTGTGTGTGTGTGTGTGTGTGTGACTGTGTGTGTGTGTACGCTAGATGTGATAGAAATGCCACCACAGCACCTCAGCAACATGTTCCTACAAAGAGTATCACTAAGAGGAGGCCACACTGATGCAGCGGCATTTTCATTTTTTCACTTCATTTCCCCACCGCACAGAAACACCATGTATTTCCACAAAAAGAGAAAATTAACATTTTTTTTTAGGAAAAAGTAAGATAAACTGACTGGTTCAGTTGTGCCAGTTAGGCTTGATATCATTGGCCAATCAATGGATCAAAAAAATTCATTAATGATTATTTTTCTCAGTTCTTATTTCATTCCACAAGAACAACACTTTGGCTAAAATGTCATTGAGTCAACATTATTGTATATTGGGTGGGGAAAAAAATGCTTAATCATATTGTCGCTGCCAGATGAAAACCTTGTAATTCAAATTTTGGTGATTTTTATGTTTTAATTGCAGTTGAGGGAATACATGTTCCTCTAAATTCTACAACCCATGGCTTTATGAATCCTCTTCAAAACCAAGTAGATAAATTCAAAACTGCATGGCCGTCAAGCTAAAAACAAGGCTACTTTTCTTTGACATTATGGAGATATGAGGTTTTCACCTGACAACAGCGATGACCCATGCCACATATGTTTGTAAGCATTTAAAATGGTCAGTCTATGATGTAACTATAGTAAGAGCGATATCAGCCTGCTATGGACAGATGAGAAACCAGGACATCTAATGAGTGACAACCAGTGTATCACAATGTTGAGAGACTGAGAGAGAAGCTGCATTTAGGGTTAGACATCGTTCTTACATCCTCACCGCACACATATATACACAGCACAACCCCACCACCCCCCAACACACACACACACACACACACGCACACACACACACACACGCCTGCAGGCTCCAACCAGTGTGAAGGCAGTAGAGAGAAGGCATCCTTGCCTTTCTTCCTGCCAGGGAGAGCTGTAAACGGGAATGGGATTCCCATCCCCTGGAGCCTGCTACTAATCCACAACAGGCCCACTGCTGGATTACTGGGGACATCAGCTGACACACCAGCTAGAGCACACACACACACACACACACACACACACACGTGCACAGACGGGGACGCGTACACACACACATGAATTGGCACACGCTCACACACAGGTACATGCACACACATATACCAGCCACCAAATATGTGCGACATATACACACACACCAATGTCCATGGATGGAAGCACGCAAACACACATATTCATACACAGAAACAGACAACTCATACACACATAATCAAGAGCTGGAATTCAGCTCATGGCTTTAATACATTGGCAGGACAATATAGAGATTGTCATTTTTCTACAGTCAGGAATTGGCAGTAATGGCTAAGACCGTCCTCTATTGTCCCTGCTGGTCTGGATGCTAGTTGATGTATACAGCTGTAGCCATTATGTCCATCATCATGCAGTTATCTGCATCTATCCTGCATTAATACCATTAGTCTTACAGTATGTTATTATTTTTCAGGTAAGGTAGAACTGGACAACTTCCATTTCTCAAGTTGCAAGTTGCCAGATAATTCAAATATAATACAAATTACAAAAAATGTGATACAGTATCCACAGAGGAACAGGTCAAATGGGATAAAAAAAGAATGCATCAATATCTCTATCTATGTCTTTGTTCTAGGGATCAGTGCACATACTGTATTATCCATTGTTGTCATCATTCAAAATTCAAATTTCACTCTGTTTCTAACCATCGGTGGGCACATGCCATTGTGTTGCAGTTGATTGGGCTGTATGAGTACCAATACAGTACCAATTCCGGATCGACACGTGACGCATACTATCAGACCAATATCAGCTCCAACTCACACAAATCAGCTGTGGCACATTTCAAATGCAGTCAGGTAAATCCCAGCCCGTGATTAGGTCAAGCGTGGTGGCGGTATTTGTGGTAAACACTGTTCCGCTCTGGGGGGCTAAACGCTTCGTGTCAGTAAAGAGTAATTACACCCTTCGACGTTGTATCTATCGTGTTAATCTCGGTCCGCGGCAAGCCACTTTATTCTCCGGTTTGTTTAATAGCTCACTACCGGCTTTATTGTTTCAAAGTGCTCGATAGCAAACCTGTAAATTCTCTGTTCAACATTTGCCCCCGCGGCGTTGCGGTTCACCGCTGCCGAATGTCGAAATAAAGCAAACAGTCATTGATCTGCAATCAAAGATCCGGGACAGGAGGTCATTTACATGTTGAGAAGGGAACCATTAGGAACTGCGCTGCGAGGCATGTGTGGAGTTAAATTCATTTAGCGGTGGTTCGCTGGGGATATCGACGTGTCTAAGCAAGGTATATGGCACCGGTCTCAAAAAAAATCACTAAGCTGTTCTAAAATATTGTGTGTAGCAGTGCTAGATGCTGCCTGTCGCTTAATTAGAAATGGATGTGCATGTGTGCTGTATACAACTAAACCGAGTTAATTATCTGGGGACCAGGGGAGAGAGGCAGGCTTTATACTCTGGGCCTTGATACAAGGCAAAGAAATCAGATAGGAGGCAAATGGCTCTTGAAAATTAGGCAGAACCACTTATTGGCGGTTGGTCAAGTTTTCATCTGTCCCAGGAGTCAGGAATACTTATGCAATGTGTTGCAGCTTCTGTTAAAATTTGATGATTAAATGGGCAAATACTTCCCAGATTTGTAGACTGAGAGTGGGGGCTGTTTATTTTATTTATTCATAGCGTGAATATGAATAATTTACCGGTCAGCAGTTTTTGTCAAGGGAGAATCATTATTGTGTGTGACAGGCTAAAGGTTTGTGATTTTTACATTTGGCAGGTTTCCACTGTATTGACAGCCGCCAGCTTGTGTCATGGCTCCCTCTCTGTTTGCTTAGAGAGCGCTCAGGCTGTTCGGATGCAGGTGTAACAGGTTACTATAAGCTTGTGAATTTCATAGAACCATTTCCTTTGTTTTATTTCTTTTTTTTCTCATTGACTTTCTTGGCAGTTGCTGTATTTCCCATTGTAGCCAGACAGAGCAATGCAGCTGGCTAGGAGCAATGATGGTGGCAATAGAGTCCTCCATTAATGAATGTTAGCTAGCTAACATATTTCAGCTTAGCTAGCAAACAGCTGTCGACTAACATATTTTACCTCGTGTTAGCTGGCTGTTTGACAGCAACATCGTTGTTTGTTGTGAAGAGAACCACGACACACTCTGTCAATCCTCTTTGTCAATATGTATTTACAATGCTCTTTTATCGTCAAATATAACTCCACTGGAATCATTTTTCACCTTTGCCTGTTTGTCGTTTTATGCTGTATTCATGTCATATGGAAATGCAGCCAATGTGCAGCACCTACCTTCAGAAAATCGATATGTTATATAATCTCTTTATCGCGCCAACATTTCAGTTTCTCATTTGAAAGCTGTGAATGATGATAGGCTGTATTTGCCTTAACTTTTTATTTTGTCTATAAAGTAGCCTTTATATTGTGCCAGGACTACAGTTACCTGATTAAAGCCACTGACTGAAACTAAGCAATGTGAGTGGGGAGACAATTAAAATATTTAAAATAAACCTACATTGTAGTTTATGCACCCATAACTGAGAATAATAACAAAAAAACTGAAGAAAAACACCTCAGACAGACTAAAGTCTGGCTGTTGCTGCTCTGCTGAATCCATGCTGTTGATGAATTGGTCTTTTTCCAAAATGATTGGCAAAAGACCCATATTTTAACAAAATATCAGTAATTACAAAGTTTTAAAATCACTGTATCAATAAATAACTCATTCTTATCATATAATAAATTCCCATTTAATGGTAATTACAATATCTGAACCACATGTGAATTGAAAGTATGAATCTAAGTATTAGTAGCTACACAATAAATACAACAGTATCTAAATAACCTAATATAGCTGTGCAAGCTATACTCAACCTTTATTGGTCGACTGACAGGAAACTTTGTGTCAGCTGTCTCACATTAACATTACACTGCAATCAGTTTATGTACAGTTGTCTATCAGACAGCGTCAACGTAGCTTAGAGCAGCTGTGGAAGCTAGAATCAGCTTGTATAGGCAGGCTGGTGTAAATCTGAGTCAGCTGGCTAACAAGGACATTATATAGAAACCAATTTATATTTAGCATATCAGATAGTATCACAATAGCCTATATAGGTAGACTAGCACAAAACTGTGTGGCAGCTGGCTCGAGACAAAGATAAGCAACTTATAAATGGAAACACAAAAAACAGATTTGTCATATAAAATCACTGCACCTGTTCACCTATTCACCACTACAGGCAAAAAAAAAAAAGATGAGCCCCTCCCACTGACACCCTAACTTTCTGTTTCATTCAGAAATACGTCAATACACGGAAGCAAATCACGCTCTCCATGCCACTTCATGGGGTCTTTAACATAAGAATGTAGGCCTACATTACATCAGTGGTGTGTGGATGTCAACCTGGCAGCCCCGATTATAAAAAATGAAAAGGAATAAAACATAAGTAATAAATAATAAGGGATATTATTATTTATAATGATGAAGGAATATGAATATAATTGCACTAATATAGTGAAACGTTTGAGAGTTTACCAAAAATGTAAATTTTGGGTTCGGGTTAGTCATGTGATTTCGATCATATGGTTTCACTTTTATGGGTCAGTAATTTATGCTGAATACGCATTACTATTGCTTTTTCTCAACTTCAAAAAAAGACAAACTTGTGAAAACAGATGGATGGGCAGACAAGACAGACAAACAGGCAGCCTCCATCCCCCTCTTTTGCCCCAATATCACTAGTGCCTGCTCTCCTCTACTCAGTGAAGGTCGATTGAGTTCTCCAGTCTGTTATCAGCGTGGTATTTGATGGAATGGTGGAGATAACAGAGGAGTGAGTAAAGATGGGAGGAAACAGGAGATCAGGAACTGCTGGTGCTCAAATTATTATCTCACTCGGTCCGCACAGCAACAGATTTATTTCTCACCTTTGACATACCGTAGAGCTTTGAAGACTTCATTTTTACATGAAGCTGCTATGCAAGATATATTGGCTTGTGAATGGCTTGAGTTGCTTAATTAATGCTTGATTCATTTAACAGAAAGCTAAAGCCATGGATGTGGGTGGTGTGGATTTCGAATTCGAGTTGTTGTCCGTTCAATGCCTTTTTCCTATTTGATTCCACTCAGAAGAAAAGGCATTATTGGCCAAGATTCCGAATTAGGAGAAAACGCTAATGAACTAAAATGGACTTGCTGTTGTAGATGAAAGTTTTAAGTGAAATCAATCCGTCATATCTTGGAAATTTTGATAGACTCTTCCACCCAGCGTCGGCGGAGCGTCAGAGGGGTTTGACATTGGCTACCTCTGAAAGAATCCCTGATAGCTCTAGCTGTCTTCAAGCTGTAATTGCTTGTTGCCAACATCACAGATGAGAAGTGACTGGTGCCCAACTGGCAGACTTTGCTTGTAGCAAGGCCTTGACTGGATTGAATGGGGGGGTGGGGATGTGGGGGCGGGGGTGGGGTGGGACGACAATCCTCTTATATCCAAACCACGGCCCTGTCTGTTTTATCATCTCGAACAGAAGTCAGTAAGACTGTTTTTACTTTCCACTGAGTGGTAGATTTGTTTACATTTTTTTTTTTTTTGGAATGCAGAGGGGTTTTGAATAGCTGACAGAACTATGGGGGCCAATGAGGGTCAGTCTGATGTGGATATACTGTTGAATCACAAGCAAAATCGCGGTGGACTCATCTTTAATATGTTGCTGTTCTTTTGATCTTAGTCACAACCTTGATTTGTGTATCATGACTTACGGGGAGACAAACAAAACCAAAACAAAACAACAGTTAAGTAGATGTCTGCCATTTTACAACCATCATACTCCACACACACACACACACACACACACTGCAATGAGCACCTCCCCCAGTCGACGGGGATCATCACTAAAAAAGTACCGGCAACACTTTGACGGACCTCGATCTAACCAAGCCCTTTTTTCCCATCATCGGACGATTATGTGACTAGCCCCGAGTTACTGGCAATAAAAGAAATGTCTCTCTCTTTTATTACATCTCCCAATCGTGAACAATGGAACGTTTGCCTCTGAGCCATTTATTCAGCCCTGATGTATGATTAGCGCGGGGCGAATCGATACCGTGTTGGATGATCCTAGCGGAAGAGTACGGCGATTTCCCCTCCGTCACGGGGCCGAGCGCTGATATTTGTCTGTCAGCGGTGACATGCTATCTCTGGCAGGGGCACTGGGGCCAAAACACAGGTATTGATCCCGTCAACGTTGATGGCCCTAATGGTGCTGAGGATGAGGGAAAGCGCCTGCCACTGGAAATGCAATGCACTGTATGGAACGGCCTTCCCGAACCGAGGGGAGGAACATGATCTTTGTCTGTTTTTTTTTATTGTGAGTTATACTGAAAATCGCACGGGATGAAAGTGAATATGCTAACGAGGACGAACATAAGCGATCATGAGTTGAAGAGAGAGCTTTTTTTCTGCATTTGTCGGACTATACATGATTATGCAAGACTTGAGAGTTAGCATTTTTATTCAGATTTGCACTGTTTGATTCACAGACTAACTACATTGTTTACATTTTTGGCACCATACATTGTCATTCTCTGGCACGCCTATAGGAACAGAAAAAAGCACCAGCACATCTATAGAACTTCCTGTTTAATCAGACTAATAGGCACTCTTTTCGCTTACAGTTACATGTGTTGTGCTTTAAGTTGAGGGATGTACTTTTGTGATTGCGACATGATTTACATACAGTTTTGATTGAAGCCAGTCACATATCAGCCGAAACTTTACTTGTCCGCTTGTTTGCTGGGAGGTCAGCCCGTTACAACAGAGGCAGTGCCAGCAGCGTTGTTTGCCATCTGAGGTACAGCAGAAGCAGATTGACAGAAACAGGCGGTTAACCGCAAAGATCCCGCTGCTGCGCTCTCTGCTTCAAACACACATGGTAAGAAATATATCGCTGTTGTGCTTTTTTCCCCCCCTCTCTTGTATACCGAGAGATTTTAGATTCCCCGAGAGACAAATGTACTTAAGAAGTGACAGAGTGCTCCTTGGCAGTGTTACAGTAATAGACCCTTGTGTGTGTTCACATGTATGTATATTCATCTGGCTCAGAACCCCCTGATGGAACAGTTAACCTTTTTAATATGAGACTCTTGTGAAAAAAATAAATCTTAATTCAAGGGATGTGAAAACAAGCAACCTTTATCGGAAAGCCGGCAGCTGTGCTCCACTTCCAGACTCAGTGTTGTACCCCCCCAACCCCCCCTTCCCCTCATTTACAAGGGAACAGCACAGGGAAAAGTCCGGCTAAGTAGTTAATCCACTAGTTTGGCGGAAGTTGGGAGGAAAAATGAAGAGAGGGGTGTAATGAACACGACCTGCCTTCAGGAGCCCGACGCCTTTCGTCTCAGGAACCAAAACCCAACGCAGGAGCCTCTGATTGCGTTAAAACAGTTGGCTTGCTGACCATAAACTTAATTGTATTCCTAGTGTGTGTGTGTGTGTGTGTGTGTGTGTGTGTGTGTGTGTGTGTGTGTGTGTGTGTGTGTGTGTGGAGGGAGCGATTGAGGTGGTGCAGGACAAGTACATGTGTTGGGGTGTAGCAATGCATTTCTGGAATGTGTGTGTGCATGCCTGTGTGTGAGTGTGTGCTTGCGTATTCAATGCCCCTGGCTAAGTCTCCTTAGATCTTTGCTTGTTTATTTATTTCCCCTCCTAGACCGGGGCCCCTGGGATATGCTGGGGGCTAGACAGACACAGCACAGTACATGAGGAACATTTGATTAATTCACTGTCAGGAAGCATCACTCAGCATAAATATCAATACAGCCAAAGTGGGCTTCATTGAGAAGGTTGGAGCTCTAATAGCATGGGAGAATTGCGAGTGGAGAGAAGGTTGACGTGAGAGGCAAGGAAGCTATGGCTTAAATGTCAAGCAGACCAGTGTGCTTGCACTACTCCATGTAAACAGAGCGATTTAAGGTTGCAAGGTTAGGTTTAGGGTAAGGGTTATGTTAGGGTAAGGTATTGTCGGTGGAAGTATAATAACGCAAGACTGTGTTTGTACTGTAAAACCATGCAGTTGCAGTGTTTCTTAGACTGGGTCGAGTCTGTTCCTGCTGGGTCCCCACATGGAAAGTGCACCACTGTGATCCAGGTCAAATATCTAAAGTTGATTGATTGACTGATTGAATTCATTATGGGTAAAAAAAAAAAAAAATCTAAACATGTTAAAGGATTTTGTATGTTACATTGATGGCACATGAAAGTGTTACACAAAACACTTATTTCCAATGTGGCCCTCAGTGGAAGACAAATAGCACATAGCAGACTAACTATACAGCACATTAAAACACATACAAACATTGAGCAGACATGCAGTGCAGAATAGGAAAACAAAAAAAAAAAAGATTAAGACCCATGTGCTTACAGTGCTCACTTCTTCAAGTACTTTGAGTACTTGAATACCATTCTGTAAAGTCAATGTCATTACCAGATACTCAGACATTTGACTCTGCACATTCCAGACTGATATAACCTCATAGTCTCAATTGATAAATAGTCATCACACCAGTCATTGCGACTCCTGGGGTTTTCAAGGAAAAGGCATCATTGAGGTTAAGCTACAGTACACACACAGAGCACAATGCCATCAGATGTCATGTCAGTCACGGACAGCTGGGAAAGGCACACACACACACACACACACACACACACATGCGCGCGCACAGGACGCGCCGACGCACACTCTGAGTGCTTCTGGATAGAAACAGAGAGTGACAGTGATAGAATTTACTGCGATGGTATCAGCAAAGCAGCCATCACGGCTTTGGCAGATTGGAAGGCCATCAGGACCCATCTCCCTGGCTCCGATCAGCGTTTCGCAACCTGACATCAGCCCGCGATGTTAACTCCAGGCCCTGAAAGGGGGCTATGAACCATGATCAGCGATATCAAGCCACCAGAAATAGAAATCCATTTTCCTGCCTTGGGGAAGAAGAAGAGGGGAGTGGAGGAGGGAGGGGAGGGAGGGGGGTTGAATGAATATCAGCGGCCCCCTCGGTCTGGTCTGGTCTGGTCTAGTTGGGTGTCTCTCTCCCTTCTCCCTTCAGCTGTTTTTCCCTCTCCTCTTGTTCTGAAGGTTAAAGGATTAGGAGCTGTGTTTTCAGGCCGGATTGCTGTCCTGGCATGGATTTAGATTTTGGCCACACACTAGAAACTAGAGCCCCACCACGCGCAGGTGCACACACACACACACACACACACACATACACACAAAGACCACCAGCACCCACCGCTGAACAGGAGGTTGCGGGGATTAGCAGGAAATACCAAAAGATGGTGGCCAAAGCAGTTTTTTTTTCTCCTTCTTTACGGAGCTAAATAACAAAATGAGAACAAACCAGAGGTGGTCGTACGAAGTTGTTTTTCCCCTCTCTTCCCCCCACCTCCTTCGCCACTCCTCCTTCCTCCTTCCTTCCTCCGGTCCTTCCTCCGGTCCTGTCGAAACATGCTGACCCAGCGCGTCACGGCATTTCCAAAAGCGAAAAAAGCCATTAAATATAAACACGGTGTGTGTGTTTCGTGTTTTTTTTTCTTCTGATCTTTCTTCTTTCATTTGATTCTTTTCAGTTTCGCCGAGCAACTTATCGAGATGCCTCGTATAGCCGAGCAAAGTTGTGATGAATTATTGATTGAGGACAGCTTCATCAAAGCGCCATGTTGTACACGTACTTGGCATTTCTTAACACTGAATTTACCGAGAACCGACACTAATGCGCTCATGTCGTCCAAACTTGTTTACAAATCGGGGCGAGTTGGCGGACCTTTCGCTTTAAAAAAAAAAAAAAAAAAAAAAAAACCTGACGTCCAGGTACTGACGGAACTGGCCTGAAAGCATCGACGAGCACCGAGGAGAAAGCGCGTCTGTGTGTGTACGACTGTGTGTGTGTGTGTGTGTGTGTGTGTGTGTGTTTGGGTTTGCATGAGGGAACATACTCCAGACTTTAAAAAATGTATGAAGAACACAGCCCCTTTTCTCTTTCTCGACAGAGGGGAAAGAGAGAGCAAACGGTTCCCAGAACGCCAGGGGAAAACACAGTTCAAATAGTGTGAGGGCGAAGGGAGCAGATCAGAGAGAAAGCTGTTTGCGGTTCGGGCCTACGAGGCAATTCCCCCCCCCCCCCCCCCCCCGACTCCCAGGTGAGAGAGCTCAAAGAGGAATGAACCTGAGGTACCAATTTGCCGAGTTTTGTTCAATAGAATGGGAGAGCGCCTGGAGACTCTTACCCGCGAGCCCGCCGGAGCCAGGGCCAGTAAACAAAATTACTTAAGGATGGTTACATATTCTCTCTCTCTCTCTCTCTCTCTCTCTCTGTCTTCCCTCATGCTTGAAGGAGACAAGCTCTTTGTCTTTGCTCGGCCCGACTTGTGTTCCGATGCGAGCGGGAGCGGGGCGGGCAGATAGAGGCGACACACACACAGGCGCTCTATCGTCTCAATCTCGACAACTTCTGGGGCTGTTTTCCTTGTCTCCTTTAACAAATCTCTCTTTCTGGCTCGGATGAAGTTGAAGACGGCGGCGAAAAAAAAAAAAACCCAGAAACTTTACCAAAAAAGCGGATTGAAGTTTCGGGAGGCTTTGCGACTAAAACTTGTTCTTTGCCCAAAAAACCAAAAAAAGGCCTAATTTACAGTACATCTTGAATTCTCTATTGTTTCGCAGGTAGAGTTTCTCATCGACTTTGAGGCTTTCCGCGGTCTTGATTTTCATAATGCGATGCTGATTTATGTACAGACAATTGCGAGTAACTTCTCACACTGGCGTATCTGCTCTTCAGTACACATACCTGCAGACAGGGGCTGCGCACGGGGTTTTTTTTTTGAATAATTGCAGCAATGAATATTCCAGAGCAAAAAGATAACAGGCGGTGTTATTTCAAACCCCCACAGACACAGTGGTTTCATCATAACGCTCGCGATAAAACTGACTGTGACATACATCGCGGGACACCTCTCCCCCCCCCATTTTTACAATATGCTCTTCCGCAGCGAGCGGAGGAGGGGGGAAATGAATTCCCGCACGTCACCACGCAGCCATGCCCGGACACCCCCCCCCCCCCACACACACACCCCCTCTCTCTCCTCGCATCAATCCCTTCGAACAATCCATTAATTCAGCCAGATCACAATCCGGTGCAGATTCAATTATTCCTGAGGACCATAACCGTAATACAGCGCAATGACAGGGCTATATATTCAAACCAATATTTATTTGTAATAATGCCAGCAGTCTCTCTGTCAAAGCTCCGCGGCCAGACAGGTGGGAAAAGGCGCCGAGCGGAAACAGGACACAGTCTATTGAAAGGCCCTGCTGATTTATTAATGCTTTCCCCCACTTAAAAGTCACCTCATTTCTCCATGCCTTTCAGTCTATACTGTATGTTTGTGTCTGTTGGTGAAATTGTCGAAACACACAATATATTCCTCTGTTAACATTCCCTGCTGTTTGATATGCGCAGGCCGCACCGATCAGTTCAACATACTCAAAACGGGGAGAAAAAAAAAAAGTTCATTTTGAGCTTAGGACATGAGGTTTCTATCGCTCCTGTTTAAATATTTTGATGAAGCCTTCTGCGCATTGGTGATGCTTGAGAGGGCCAAGCGCGGAGTTGGGCATATTTTTTTTTCTGATTGACTGTGAAGGGGGAGAAGGGAAAGGAGAAAAAAAAACTAAAAAAAAAAAGAAAAAGATAAATGGTTGTGAACGAGAGAGAAAGCGAGCGAATGCCTCAGAGACTCGCGATGTAGAATTCAGATGTATGGTAACAGATGGCAAACCATGCAGAAATCAAAAATAGTTTTCGTTTTTCTTTGATTTCGCAATGGTAATATTAGATGCAAATGGAACCCGCGCAGAAACGGATGCTCTTGGAAACAAAGACAAACATCGCTTGAGGTTTGCATTCCCCTCCGCCGCTCGCCTTTTCTCTTTTTTATTTTTATTTTTTTCGAAAATGAGTATTGCAGATCCCCTCACCTGTTTGTGTTCAGCACATTCGGTTTTTTCTGGGAACCCCGGAAACTACAGAGGAGGCAGACTCCAAACAATCATCTGTCAAAACGTAGAGAGGAAAAAGTCTGGAAAAAAGCCATCATTGTTTACACTTGACCACATTTACCAGAGCCACATGAAGAGCAGACGCACAAAGGAAGGGGAAAAAAAACGCCTGCACGTACACACACACACACACACACACACACACAAACTGACATCATATAACTCCTCTCCGAGTTGTTTGGCTCTAATTGCAATATGTCTCAAAAGCCGGGTCCCAGCGCCACGTCGGTGTGTTTTTTTTTTGTTTTTTTTTTACAGCGAGAGGAATTAATTCTCGTCGTGGCGGCGGGCGGAATGTCAGAGAGGAGGACCGCCCTGACCCCGCCGTGAACTCATCAGTCGAAATGAAGTTGCTCACTGGGCTGTAGAAGACAAACCATAGTTGCTGCGGATTAATCAACCCCATCGCACGCCGGGGCTCCACCCCCCCCACCCCCACCCCCACCCCCCCCCCTGCTGGAAACGGCTTGCTTCCACTTTGACCCCCCGGGGGGGAAAAAAGCGGCAGCATCGGAGGGCCCCCCGTGCATGAGTAAAGACCCCTGACGTATACGCGATCTACTAAATTATATAGAGGCTTAAATTAGATGTCTCACTTAATGTTGTCGATGGGTGTGTGTGTGTGTGTGTGTGCGTTTTTATGAAGTGCAGTTCTGGCCTCTCCCTATACCGGTATATCGGTTGTTCTTGTATGTGTGTGTGTGTGTGTGTGTGTGTGTGTGTATGCGGGAGCTGCATTTTTTTTTTTTTTATGATTTCGGTACGATTTCCGCGCCATATGCGCCGCAGCTGTCGGCGAGTGCGACCATGCACGAAAAAATAAATAATAATAATAATAATAATACTGCAACACTTTCTGCGGCGCTGCATTCCAGATGTCCTTGAGGAACGCGCTTCAGACAAAAAAGGAGGCAAGGGAGGGAGATGAGTCGGGTTTTTTTGGAGAGAGTTATCACTTCTGGTGGATTTACGCCGAGGCCATTTATCAGTCTGCAGGAAGCACCTTCCACCGAAACAGGGGGATGGCTCATCGCGAAAGCCAAACGGTGTCGTTTTTTTTTTTTAGATAGAGATATCAAGCCGCGGATGCTTGGAGGCCGCTCAAGAAGGGAGTTTTTTTTTTTTTTGGGGGGACGAGCGAGACAAACAAACGCCCGTGCGTGAAAAGGATGAGCTGTGATGATGATTCGGATTCTCAGATGAATTCCGAGGACGTTTTCGGCACTCTTAAGTTAAAAAAAAAAAGCATCTGTGCGCGTGAGATCTACCGAGCCCCATCAATACCTTTGTGGACTTTCCATGCGCTGTGAAGCAAACTCCCAGTCCTTTGCCTGCTGTCCAATGTCGTTGGCAGTGTGTGTAGGTAAGTCAGTGTAGCTATCATAGGCTGTGATGGGGCTTCAGAGGCTAGATGCTAAAAGCCATACATTATGTAGCTGTCAAGGGATGTTGATTTGTCAGAGTCTTTAGAATTTCCTGGGTACTGGAACTAGAAGCTTTTTTTTTTTTGCTTTTGTATAAAACTTTGATAGGCGGAAGAGAATGGAATATGATCTCATTATTTTCTGGCTTCGCACAAGCCTGACCATATGATTTACTCGCCGCCTCCTAAACACAGAAAGAAAGAAAGAAAGAAAGCGAGACACAGAGAGAGAGAGAGAGAGAGGGAGAGAGGCAGCCTGCTTGAGTCATTGCATTTGCACGCATTAGAGTTTGCAAGACTAATGTTTTGGAAAACAAGAATAGGGGGAAAAAAGTAGAATGCCGGGCGAATGGCTCCGCGTGACTGGATTTGGTTTGAAAAGGATATGTACGCTTCTGAGGAAAGGTTCCCGGTGATATATCCAACTGGAAATTTTTAATCTCACAGCTGAAAACTTTGAATACAAAAGCCTCTCTTCGGGATCACTCACTCCTGCCTGTATTCAGAATCGCTACAGCTTACAGCCTGAAAACTGATTACTCCTCCCAGCTAGACAACTTATACCGGGGTTTGCGTAAACTTAGGCAACAGCGATTGCCTTGGAATATCTCTCAAGCAAGGAAATCAAATATCAAATCCCCAAAACTTGCCTCGATCATGCTAATTCTGTGTTAATTGGTCTTTAAAATGCACTCATCATCAGCAAAATAAACACTGTCCACTGTCACTCTCTACTGTAATACAGTATTTCGCCCTTTAGAGGAAACAATCAGAAAACAATGGCTGAGGATGAGTGCAGCTGGATCTTTGTTTTCCAAAGCTGCTGGGCAATGTTCAATACAGAGAGCACTTCACGTCTCCATCCGGCTCCAAATCGCTCCCAGTGTTTGTCATACACACTATTGTTGAAGTACTTACAAAGATTGAAGATTATCTCCCCCTCGCTGGGCAGCGCGTGTTTGCAGCGGAGTCGCACATGTATAATTCATCGGGAAAATAAATTGTCGAGACTTAAAAGAACACAATGCATTTTGTACCGGGCAACACTTTGCTTTTTACCCTCCAAATTATTTATTGTTTCCTCCGCTCCCCCGGGCCTCGGCCTGACCTTCAGCAACTTCTAATTGGCTCTGTTGCCATACTGCTCTCTGTGTTTACCCCCTTTCTGTGCCTCTGTTGTTCAGTGCTACAGAGTCTCTGACACAGCTGATGCAGCCTGCAAATGGAGTATAAATACAGAAATACAGTATAGAAATATACCTTTTCCTCTTCCTTACTCTGTGTTGTTTATTGATTCATTGCCATTTTTTGTTCAATGATACAGAGTACTCATCATATCATAACTAATAGTCTCATTATCAAATACATCATACAGGAGACTTATACAACTAGACTCTCTTAAAAGCAGTTTAAAATGTTAGCAATTCGCCCCCCCCCCCACCCTCTCAGCTTTTATTCAAAGCCACAGAGTAGTATATCACACCCAATAAAGCTTTAGCTGCATATGCATCTGCAGGAACTAGCCACAGCTGGGTTATAGGTTGAAGAGCATCAACTTTTGATGTGATTGCAATCACTATACTTAGACTTGATACTCTTTATATGACATGGAATGGAATGTTGAGACCATTTACCACTTACTGTATTGTTGTGGTCTCTCTATTGAACCTATTGTTCACTTTTTCCCTTTCCTGTGATTGGTCAGGTTACGCTGATTGCCTGCACCTGTGTACCAGCGCTTTAACTCCAGTCAAACGTGTCCTGGTAGATCAACCCTGATGAAGTCGGTTTTGTTAATGTCTCAGTAAATTATAGCATTGGAGCTACGAGTGTGTGGCTACTTTCACTATTTTTATGTAATCACTCTAACCATAAATAAGGGTGGTTTAAAGTGATGTTGAACTTTACCATTCAACCTCCATTCACTGCCATTGTATGGTGAAACAGGCCTGAAAATCACACTTCTAGCACATAAACTAACGAAAGTGTGATACAGGACTTTGACAAAGCAGATTCTGGCAATATATAAAAAAAAGTGGTCATGTTGCTGAATTGTGGTTAAGTGAATCACTTTCTTTATGTTTAGTAAACCCTTCAGTTTGAACAAGTGTAACACTGAAAGGGTTAGGGTTATGGAGGAAACGTATGCAGATGGAACAAAGAAAACAGGACATTTACCAATGATTGTAAATAGGCGAAAATAGTTTTTCGCCTATTTACAACTATTGGTAAATATTTTCTTTGTTCCATCAGCATGTTTCCTCCGACCGGATTTCGGTGTTACACTTGGTCAAACTGAAAGGTTTAATGAACATAAAGAAGCGATTCAGTAACAACAGAGAGTAAAAGAGATTTGGGGGTTATATCATGTCCAGGAAGCTACACAACCCAAGGTACTACCAAAGTTCAACATCACATTAAGGATGGAAAAAGTCATTTATGTTCATAGGGACACTTCTCCTTTGGCAAAACCAACACTTAGTCAAAGTGCTGCTCAATGAGGGCATGTTCTAGAACTCATTTTGTTTGTTACCAACAGGTCATAGCTATAGCAACAGCAATACTGCAAATGCTTGTACAACTGTATACATGCAGTTAGGCAGGTGTGTGTGACCCCACCATACATGGGTCACTGGTAATTAGGCTGAAGGGTGAGTTTTCTAAAAGCAATATTGCCTAATTCCCCACTGCCTCAAAAGTAGCCTCTCATTGCACTGTCTTCCATTGGCAACACATCTTTGTCTCTTGTTGTGGAGCACATGTTGGCGCTCCTTGTCAGCATGCATCGAACAACATATATCAAATATCAAACTAGTAACCCACGCAGCTATGAAAAGCAGTCATCCCGAAAACTGGATGGATCGCGCTTTGAGCATGGAAGTAGTAAAAAAAAAAAACAAAGAAAACATATGGAAGCATTTCACGCATATCCCCGGACGACCCGATGAGACAACTTTTTTTTTTTTTTTTTTAATACAATTATCTGTGCTGTTCTCCATCTATTGTTTTGATGTGAGAAACTCATCAGTCATGCTGCCTTTATGCTATTACACCCACAGGAAGAGAAGAGGAGCGGGGGGGGCGGCTGTTGCTCCAGCGTCTCACACAGTGTAATTACATAAACAATAGTATGTGATATGTTATTAGGACTGGAGGAAGGGGTTGGGATGAGAAAGGGGTGGGGGGGGGGACTAGGCTCCACTAAGGTCTTTGTAATTCCCTATTTGATAGTAAGGCTTACAGCAATTAAGATGTTTAATTTAAGGATTTAAGCAATAAGGATTCAGACGAGTAGGGGGAAGAAAAAAAAAAAAAAATCATGGGCGGTGGCTGAAGTTTGGGGTGGATCTGACTACATTTGAATGTTGATGATTCTCGTTCTCCCTCTCCATCTCTTTCTCTCTCTCTCTGTTTTCATCTTTCTCTCTCACTCCCCACCCCACCCCTCTCTCTCTCTCTCTCTCTCTCTTGAAGTCTCCAAGGGACCGAGAGGATGTGAGGAGAGTTGATCGTTGCATTGCGCTGATAAGCAAAAATGTTTCCGGAGCGTAAAGGAACTCTGTGGTGTGTGAGAGGGATAAACCATAATCTGCAGCCCGCACACTGAACTTGACTGCTAATATTTGCATTGGAAATCAGGCGGAAGTTATGCTAAGCTCCCCCCACCCCCCCCATTATAGCCCGGCGCGCGTGTGAAAGGTCTTCCCCTCCTTCATTTGAATATGGCCTCTTATGCATTAGAAAAATACACATTTGGAGGAGTGGAGGATGGGATGACAATTTATGAGGATGCATTTTTTAAATGATCTTTGAGCGAGGTGGATCCCCCCCCCCCCCCCCCCCACCCCTCCTTCTACTCACTGCCTCTCATTCTTCTCTCTCTCTATCTCTCTCTCTCTCCCTCTCTCTTTCTCTCTCTGGCTTCATACAGTGCCTAGAAACCTATTTAAAAACCTAAGTGAAATGTTTAATAGGGATTAACCTGACTATGAGTTTCACATCATTTTTTTTTTTTTTTCCTTGAGCAAAGACAGACAATTATCTCAGTCGGACTCACACATAATACGCATATGTTAGTATATACTGTCTTGTAAATGTAGTTAATTTCAGATCCCTGCTTTTCCTTGGAGTAAGGTTCAACCGAACACACAATCTCAGGCTTTTAGAATATCTTTGTAGCACACAAGAGAGCTAAAACTGAGCTGGCTGATCAGATCATGCATCTTAGAAACCCAGCACCCCAATGGGAATTCAGAACCCCTTTTTTTTTTTGCTTTTATTTTGTTAAACGACTGTTTTTCTCTCTCTCTTTACCCTCTTACTTTCACATTTCCCTGAACTGCATTTTTTTTTTTTTTTATTAAACCAGCAACTTTGTTCTTTCCCCATGAATAGACCCACCACAGGAAATGTGTTCATTTGATCAGCGGCGTGTTGTGCAGGATTGATAAGATTAGCAATCAAAAGCATTAGCGGTTCAAAGTGCCACAATAAATGTTCTCATTATTAAAAATCAGTGAATTAAAGGGGGCGTTTCTGGAGGGGGGAATCACACTGCCACCGTCATGCATATCTGTTAACATGAAGAACCGCACAGCAGAGGGTGAAATTCTAAAGGGGAACACTTCAGTGGGACTATATGTGATATTGTGTGGACTATTTTATTAATAATATGAACTGTTTTTGTCTAAATTCATATAACACTACAGTGATTTTAACAAATTGTGTTTTCTTTACTTTGTTTATTCATTTTGAATCTATTTTCTGTGTCAGAATGAATGAAAAAACGAACAAACAAAGCAAACAAACAAACATTTTTCAGCCCAATGGCTTGATTTTGGTGTAATGGTCACTTACATAACAGCGTGGCACAGCACTTATCCAACTGCATGCATCTAATCACTGTTTATAGGTTTCCAGGTATGAGAACTATCATTGTGCTGTAATGGAGACATTGTCTTTGGACCACACAGGTAGCTTCCTATATGCTATAGTAGTTTTCTCACTAACTTCTTATAATCAGTGTTTTCAGCTCTTTCCCAGAGGATGCCTAAAGGACTCAATGTACATGATGTAATTGACTTTAATTACATGGTGTGGCCACCTTAGCATGCTTGAATGTAAACTATTCTATACAGCTATCAGCCAAATTGCTGTATATGGGTTCAGTGAGTTCTTATTCCATTCAATTAAAGTCATAGAACCAGTCAGTTTGAGAACATGAAAAACAGACTTCAATCTCACATGTTGCTTTTCAGTTGCAAAGCATCCATTGTGTGTATGTTTTAGTTCATTGTTTAACCATTGTAAACCTCCATATACATTTTGTGAATGAGAATTTGCATATTTGGATCACTGTGTCACAAAAACATGATAGACTATTTCTAAATATATTATAGCCTTATCCATTTTAACCAAATAGAAATGAATAGTTTCAGTCTATTCTCTTGGAGTTGCTGCCCTTTTTCCAGAATACTACACCAGACCAATTGAATTAGTATTACTGATGGCAGCACTTCCATATATCTACACTGTGGTTAAACATGAGGACATCACAGTTATGTGCAGTTGAGTTGACAGGCATTTAGTGCATTTCCACATGACCAAACATTAAGAGGAATACCATCTGAACAGCCGCTGCGCCGGGTCTGCCTTTGAAAAGTGATTAAAAAAATATTTTTATAATGTAACGTCATTTAGAATCACACAGGGAAAGAAAAAAAAAACGGTGTGAAATTGTGCAGATAATCAGCTAAATCTCTCAACATGAAAAGATAATTGCTCCAGAAATTAGCTGTACCTGAGGTCCATTCGTTTGGTCATGGCTAGTTTCATATATAGCAATGATCGGATATTAGCGCTAATTAGAGCCGGGTCAGAGTTCTTGAAGGTCGGACATTAATGCGTGGGATCATTGAAATGGTAATTATAAACAGATTAGAAAGTTACGGTGCTTTATGGGGGGCTAGTGGGTAATTAGTCTTCAGCATTGTACGGTTTAGTGTAATAAAGGATTATCGACGACTCCGGGAATGACTCAACTAGGGATGACTTAGCAGAGGAAAATAAGCTTCACTGCTGTTTTTTTTTTGTTTTTTTTCTATTTCAAATTATAATTTTTTTTAAATCTCAGAAAGACTCATAGTTGTATTTCCTAGCCTAGGAAATATAGCTAGGAGTGGAGAATGCTGGACAAATTATGGCAAAATAAAAGGAAAACAATTTTACACAGTGTATCTTGAAAGCAAGAAAGACTGAATTGACTTATCTGCATATATGTAAATCAAAATTCTATCTGGAAAAAAAACACACATTCAATTTTGTATTTCTTGTGTTTATGTCTCATCTTTTCATTGATTTCTTGTTTTTGTTTTTTTTGCATCTATGACCACAGGGGGACAATTCCTAACCTGACCAGATAACTCTAAAATGATCATGAAATAACTTGACTTCTATGATATTCATAATATGAATCTATCATTTTGGTAGTATGAAATCTGTAAAACAACAATATCAGAGCTTAATTTGACAAATCAAATATAAAAATCAAGATTTTTCTTTTTTTTCACAGTTATCTGCTTCTTGAAATAGCCTCCTGACCTGATTTAGGATTTTGGTGGTGTTGTTGCTTGTAATAGGCCATTGGTATTACTCAACTGTCACACCGGCCCCTCCAGCTAAACTTAACCTGAAAGTAAAAACCATTATCCCCTCTCTCTCTTTCTCTCTCTCTCTCTCTCTCTCCCTCCCTCACATGCCCCCTCTCCCTCAGCCTTATCAGTAAAGGAACTTGATACCATTTAGGGCTAACTGAAAACCGTTTATTCACTGCTTCACCCGGAGACTTGCTTTTACAGCAGGGGAAACCACACTCTGTCTGTATCCCTTTGTCTAGCGCACACTCACACCTACACACACACACACACACTCACACACTCACACACACATATACCGTTGGCTTTGAGGTCACTCTCCCAGCTTCTTAAGTCAGGAGTTGGGTTTGTATATCTGCGGATCAAACACACAAGCTGAGTGATCAGCAACTTTGCGTTAACCTTTATTTAACAAGGAAGGGAAATTAAAAACTACAATTTTAGTCTTATTTCTTATTCATAGACGCTTGTCTTGTCATATTATGGTGGGAAAAAAATCTATATTGTCCTTCAGCTATATTAAAACTGGCTTGTTATCAAAGTTAAAACCAATAGCTGGTGGTCACAGCTGTAACCTGTTTTGATTCTTTTCCAAAAAGCTCTTTTCCTGTTAACTGGGATATCAATAAAGACACTTTTTTCTCCATGTAACTTGACAAGTGCCTGGCGAAGCAAAAAATAACTGGACAAAATTCAAAATGTCAAGGTGTCGCTTTACAACACACAATGAAGCTAGTGTCAGGTCAGTGGTCCCCATTCTTCTCCTTGCCAGCCAAGTGATTTCTTGCTGCTGGAACTACAAAGGTCTGTGGATTGGCCCCAGACATTTTCCTTTCTTCAGCCCTCTCTCTCTCCTCCACCTCCTCTCTCTCTCTCCCTCTCTCTCTGATATCTAGAAACAGAGAGGCAAGAAGTCTTAAGGGGCTTGGGCTGACTCAGCAGATCAGAAGAGAGAAAAGCACTGCTGGTAGCCGGGAGGCTGTCTACGTACGCGTGTGTGTGTGTGTGTGTGTGTGTGTGTGTGTGGTGGTGGTAGGGTGGCAGCATGTCTCTCTTTCGATGCGCATGTGTGTTTGTAGCCGGGAGGTTCAAACCGCGCTGTCCTCCTCCTCCTCCTCGATGAAATTGTCATCAGAACATGAAAGCATCAAAACATCAAACGGGACCTTTAATTGTGCTTGTGCGTGTGTGTGTGTGCGTGTGTGTGTGTGTGTGTGTGTGTGGAGAGGTGCTGTTTGGTAGTTGTGTGCATGCTTGTCTGCAGGCCTGTGGTTGTTTGTGTGTGTGCCCCCAGGCCTGTGTGTGTGTATATGTGTGTTTCTACATGTAAGCTGTTGTGTCTCTTTTCGTGCATGTGTGTGTTTGTTTATGTATACACATGTGCTCATGTGATGGGAAGGTATGAACTTATGTACGAGCAGTAAATAGTAATCATGTGTTAATTCACATATCTCTAATCAGTTATTTATCTGTCACAAAATATACATCTCCTGCCATCTTGAATGGCAGGAGAAACACAAACCTGCACATGCTAAGTATACAGATTCACATATGCAGGTATACAGATTCACATATACTAAGTATACAGAGTCATATATGCTAAGTATACAGATTCACCTATGCAGGTATACGGATTCACATATACAAAGTATGCAGATTCAGATATGCTAAGTATGCAGATTCACATATACTAAGTATGCAGATTCACATATACTAAGTATATAGATTCACATATGCTAATTATACAGAGTCATATATGCTAAGTATACAGATTCACCTATACAGGTATACGGATTCACATATAGTAAGTATGCAGATTCACATGCTAAGTATGCAGATTCACATATACTAAGTATGCAGATTCACATATTCTAAGTATGCAGATTCACATATACTAAGTATACAGAGTCATATATGCTAAGTATACAGATTCACCTATGCAGGTATACGGATTCACATATACTAAGTATGCAGATTCACATGCTAAGTATGCAGATTCACATATACTAAGTATACAGATTCACCTATGCAGCTATACGGATTCACATATACTAAGTATGCAGATTCACATATGCTAACTATTCAGATTCACATGTGCAAAGTGTACAGATCCGCATGTCCAAAGTATACAGATTCACCTATGATAAGTATACATATTCACATAGTAAACTTACAGATTCACATGTAAACTTACAGATTCACATATGCTAAGTATTCAGATTCACATGTAAAATTACAAATTCACATATGCTAAGTATACAGAGTCACATATACTGTAAGTTTAATGTACACACTTCCATGCACAATACCCTGACAGTGTTTCAGACATCAGATGCTGTTTACAGCTTCATAATACGGGAAAAACACAACATAAAGCGATATCCCACATTCATTCTTGTCAGTACTACTTCAATCAATTGCCTCTCTTTCTCTCTGTCTTCCTCTCTGTCCAGCTGTCAGTCATCGCCGACCTGTCTGTCCATCTTCCTCTCTCCGCTGACGCTTCTGTCTTTCCGTCCCTCCATCCCTCTGTCCTCGCATCCGTTTGTCCGTCTGTCCATCTGTCCGCGACAAAGACAGACAAGCCTGCGCATCTCTGATCGCAACCCCCCCCATACCCCCCCCCCCCCCCCCCCCCAACACACCCGCTAGTTCTGCCGAGGCGAGATTAAACAACAAAGTGGCTCGATTAATCCATTTGAAGTGATGCGGCATTAGGGCTTGGAAGGAGATGGGCTAACAAACACACACACGGCGTCGCAGCTGTGTGGGCTGCAGATAGAGAGTGTGGGGGGGGGGAGTGAAATTAATTGACCTCCATGGTAGCAATTAAAAACAAACAAAGAGGGGAGAAAACAAAACAAGACATGGGCTCGCGCCTGCGAATACAACACGCCGGCCGCGCCCGGATGGGAGAGAGACGGGAAGAGGAATGGGAGCGGGCCTGAAGTGGCGGCTGATTGGAGGATGCAGGGAAAACGCGTTCCGATAGACGCCGTGTACACACATGCGCTTTCCCGTGCACAGGCAGAAACACACAGTCATATACAACCGCAAAAAGGCCTGCCGTCATTACACAAAAATCTGCATGTTTTTGTGTTGTTTTTTTTAAACACCCCCAGAATCACATTTCAATCACTTTCAGGCTTTCACCACACTGAATGAACTGAGGGATTAACAAGAATACTATCACATACTCAAAAAGCCCTTGTTTATTTCCAGATCAAATGGAAGCGGATTTGAACTGTCGTCGTCATAATGAAATGACATTAAAACACTATCAATAAACAGCAGCCTCCGCGCCAGTGAAAATGTTTTAGCGCCGTAGCTTGTTCATACCTTCACATCTCCGCGCGCTTTCATGCATCCGCGTTGAATTGTACTCTTTGATTGCTTTGTCTATCTTTCCTCAGACCTTTTCACTCCAAGCGTCTTCCCCTCTGATTGAGCGTTCGAGTTGAAATACAGAGGGGGGAGGGGGGGGGGCCTCCCACATATCCAGCTTGTTTGTTTCTTGCGCTGGATAATGTTGTGTGTTCAAGCATTCGTTTATTCTTAATCCTCACTTTATCCTCCCCGATATAAACCCAGTGATTTTTTTTGGCAGGAGGGCCGGCAGCGCAGCAGAGGCATGCCAGTGGCAGAGACTGTCTTTGATCCTTCATCTCCACCGCACACCTGAGTGATGATGGCTCTGCTTGTAGCGTTATCCCTCTGTACTCCAGGTCTTTCATTACGTACCCCTCCCATGAATGCTGTCATTGATGGGCAGCGGAGACACCCATGTTTAATGTGCTTATAGGCGTTTAGAGGAGATCACTTCGGGAGCTGCTGTTTTTGTCTTGCGGCGGGGGATGAGCAGCGGAGGGGACTCCAGGGGGGTTTCGCAACACTTTGATAGCTTCTGTTTGGTAAACAGGCGTCCTGTTTGCAGAGTGCATATGAATGCATACGGTATACTTTGAGTTCTGCCCTATAATGCGTCGCCTTGATTCACCCTCCCACCCTGAATGTATACTGTATGTCATCTGTGTGTATCTTCATGAGCAGCTCCTTTTTATGAGTGTGTGGTAAATGCAGTTACACGACAGATGCATACAGACAAACCGCATTCAGAGCGTTACACTGATTTGTATTGAGACGGTTTGAAATGCTATACCAGCCGGTTAGCATATACTGGCATAATGTGACATAGCTCTGCATGCTGCATGATTGGCTGTACAGATTTCTTAGCTTTTCTGTGACAGGAATGAATGCATGTAGCAGTTCTTGAAAATGCTTTGCTGGCTGACCCGCCATACACTCAGGAAACCAACATCTAATGTCATGGAAGCCACAGGGCAAGAGCAACGAGGGCAGATGCAGATGCACCTGGAGAAGATTTGTACATGAAAAAAAAACAGAATAACTGACATACACAGTCGTGTAAAGAACTGGAGAAAGTGGCTTAGAACAGAATGAAATGATGAATCTTTGTGGATGACCTTTGGCCCCCACAGAGCCGAAGGGTTTAAGCTGAGTAAGAGGAATTTACCAATTAGCATAATGTTGCTTGATGTTGCAGTAAGTGAACGGCACTGGAACATTTCAAATGGATGCAAGCATATTGTTTATATTCCTGCTATGAATTGCAGGTTTTGAAACCATTATCTGTGTAGAAGGCCATCTAGAGGTTCAGACCCAGACTGCAGTTCTCTACAATCTCCATGACCTCAGCTACAACCCAAAACACATGGCCGCAGACTATCACTCACAGAAATGACATGTAATACTTTTAAGAAACTGAAAATTGCTAACCAATTCCATGTACAGCTGCTGGTGATGAGGTGCTTTCAAATAAATTGATCGTAAACTGTGTTTTGGGTGTTTGCAATTCGGTTGTTTGTGTGTTTTTTCAAGGTTTTCAATGCGATAGTTTGCCAGGAAAGTCCGCGTTTTGACGTAAAAACCAGAGCAACATCTGTGTTTCATTCACATTCTTAATACAGTTAAGCCAGCCTTATATTACATCCCTTCACTTCTCAGCTGACTCAAATGAGAAATATGTACTCGGCGTTCGCTTCTGTTTCCTCCCATTTAAGATTATGTCATTTTGATATACGCACAGTGAAATATGGAAAATATCAGCTCTCTCCCCTAACAATTTCAACATTTTTCATTTCTTATGGTTTCTTATGGCCCCTAATCCTTCTCTATTGGAGCGTCAGGTTATTGTATTACAGACATATGTCTTTAGTCTACTCTCTGCTGAGAGGGGAAAATTGGATTTATGACGAACAAAATACTGTCGGGAATTCAATATTAACCAGGAACTTGTATGAATTTGTTCACTTGTTACTCTGTGTCACTCAGTGACTATGTCATCATATACAGTGTCATGCCTAAGGAGTGCCACATTTTCTTCTCAGTGAGTGTTTCTGAAATGCTTTTTTAAGAACTCAACATGGAAAGATAGAAAAAAAAAAAAAGTTGGCTATCTTATGCTGCCTTCCCAAGTCCCTGTAACGTACATAGGCAGGAAATAGTCTATAAACAGAGTACATTTTCTTAGATTAACCTACAGAATTGCATTGGAAATCAGATTAAAAATACACAAGACCACATCAAATGTTTGACTACACCACAGAATTTGCTGTTTTCTGCGTGTGCCTTAACCTGTTGCATGTTCTACTGTCATCTTGGATTAAAACACGTCAAACCTCTATCTGTTTTCACATCTTTTGTGTGAAGACTGTCATGTACCCTCTTACAATGTGTCCATTCATGTAGTTTGTACATACTTGTAGAGGAGGAAAGTACATCCACGTAAAACAGGTGCCCTCTAAATAAAAAAAGGCAACCTTACCTCAACCTTAAAAGTATTAGGTATTGTCATGCCCCTCTATTTTTATTTCATTATTTATTTATTTGGCTTGAGCCCCTACCCCCAAATGTGTACATTTGTGATGGAAATACATTGAGGACCCATGCGTGATGTTACTGCCCCATCACATCTAGACTGTCAGACTGGGTCAAACTGTATAAGTTTCTGCTCAACATGCATCATCTTTTACATAATTCAGCTGTTCTGAGAAAACTGACATGGCATTTCCTTGTCAGTCTTAAGCCTGAATACATTCATACAGGCCCCATCTTTTCATGCAGACAAAGACAAGTTTATAAGCTCGCCATGTGCTATTACCACTACTCTCTCACATTCTCTCTCTCTCTCTCTCTCTTCCTCAACTATTTCAACAAGTCTGCCACCAGACTGCTTGCTCTTGCCATAAATCACTTCCGAACAGATGAACACCAAGTGTACAAACAGTGTTAAAGCATTGTTCATTTGTAAAGGAGATGCAACAAAGTATGAGAAACACATATCATTCCACTGATCAGGATCTAAGCTTGCATCAGACAACAGCCAATCACTACAAATATGCAAGGATCTCAGCTTTGTGATCAAGTGATAAGAGGATACATGACTTCATGTTGTGGCATGTTGCTGTATTGATACAATCTTTGTGTAAAACTAAAAGGAACATTTATTGTTGATGATTAGACATTCAAAGCTAATTGTAGTTCAGAGGAGGAGATTGTTATCTTTACAACGCTAAAAAAAATGATGACATTATTATTATTATTATTTTAAGATCAGTGTTGCTTGTCCAATCCCAAAAGCTTTCATCCAAACAGGTACGTCTGTTACCACGCAGCAAATGGTGTGTGCAAGCATTTATTATTTCAACATTTAATAACAGACAACCTTAATAGGTCCCCGGTGGATGCTATGTGTGCGTATGGAAGGGGGTGGGGGGTGGGATGGATAACCGACAACAGAAAAGAAGAGAAGAAAAAAAAAAATGAAAAGGGGGTTAATTTGGTTTGGCTCAGGTGAGGTAATTATTCCTTTCCCCCACTTCACTGCACACCCATAATGATTATTAACAAGCTTAAAGTACTTGAGGAGCACTGGGAGCTGGTGGCTAACAACACAAGGCCCGGGAAAGAGGGGGGAGGAGGGACGGATGGAGGGATGGAGGGAGAGAAAAGGGAGGATGGGAAATCATTATGCTAATGAGGCTGGCCGTAATACTTTCCAATCACACAGTGCCCATGATAATCTGCTGGGAGGAGCCCGGGTTACCAGGGTCACTGGTTTGTTCCAAGGCACTCTTTTTTTTTTTTTTTTTGTCTCTTCTCTCTCACCCGTCACTCTTCTTCTCTTTTCCCTATTCTGCCATTTTCCCACTTTTTCTCTCTCTTTCCTTCCCCTTTCTCCCTCTTATGTGTCTACCCGTGTGTGTGTGTGTGTGTGTGTGTGTGTGTGTGGCAGGAGTGGATAACACTTGATTAAAGCACATTCAAGCATGGTTCCACTGTGTGCATGTGTTAAAATATGTGGATAATAGCAGTTTAGCCGTTTGGTTTCAGGATCACAGCACACAACATCATAACTGGCCTGAATGAACCTGTTTTATCATTGTAACACAGTGGGACAGAGATGCTGAAAGAAGAGGAGAGTGTGTGTTAACGTAAACCAACTTCAAAGAACCAGGAAGAGAGGAGAAAATATACTTCTTTATGAATAAGAATACAAACAAGAGTTTGTTAATATAACACAAACTGTTCTGTGTGGTAGCCGACTAAAAAGGGCAGATTGGAGTTTTTGTAATACAAACATTTCTTGAGGCTGAGCTACTTTGCAGAAATAATCTGATTGGTGGAGCTAAACCTTAGTGGGCGGAGCCAAAGAACCACAGTTTTTTTCTGGCTGAGTAACATTAGACTGAAGCCCAGTGAAAAAGACAAGAGGTAAGAGAGAGGACGCTAATATGAAGCCTAGCGCTCTGCTACTAACTGAAAAAAACTAGGTTAGCTTGTTAGCCAGCTAGCTAACCTTACAAGTTCAAACTAGCCATACTAGCCTCTAGCTGTCTAGGTAAGCTAGTTAGCTAGCTGCTGACCTTCCAACATCATGAATAACACGGTCATGAATGAATTAAAAAAAGACGTCAGTGGAATTTATATTTTTCTTTATATTTTGTTCCTTCTTTGTCATTCAAGTTTGCCACTTAGCTAACCTGTGCTCTGAAAATCTGTTATTTGGCTCTGCCCATTGAGGTTTAATTCAACCAGTAAGATTATTTCTGCCTCCAAAGCCTCCAAGAAATGTTTGTATAATTACAACTCCACTGCTAAAAAAAAAGGTTCCCCTTTATGTTTAAAACTAAAGAATTCCTTTTTTTTTTATTATGTGTAGAACCTTTGGTTTTGGAGTGTAAAGGCACTGTATGTAAAAACAAAAAAAGGTAAGAAGAAAGACAAGAAAAAAAAAAAACATCCCAAAGGTTGTAGGAACACAAAAACCATAAGCTTAGCAACACAGGTTTTCAAATCTCTGAATAGAATCCCATATTTCCAGACAGCAGTGGCAGATCTTACGGTTCACCTAATCTGCCTCCATGTGCTTCCTCTCTCTCTCTCTCTCTCTCTCTCTCTCTCTCTCTCTCTCTCCCCTCTCTCTCTCTCCCCTTTTCTCTCGCTGGGCTGGTATTTCTTGGACATCTGTTCTTGGCAACCGCAGCAGCAGCGCTCGTACTGGACCTGCTCCCTGGAGAAGGACGGAGGAGAGATGGAGGCATGGATGGAGGGAGGGAGGGAGGGAGGGAAGGAAAGATGGAGAGATTGAGGGGGAACAGAAAACAAGAGTGTGAAAAGAATAGAGAAAGAGAGAGAGAGGAGAGTGAGAGGGAACACGCACACACACACAGACCCACACAGCAGTGACACAGTAAAAAAAAAAAAAAAAGAGAGCAATATGGAGGAGGGGTGGCAGGTTTTGAGTAGGTCTGTTAGCGGTAATTGGGAGAAGGGGGACCACCACTGGGGAGCAGCCCTCTGGGTCACGGCGCAGCGCTGGGCGGGCTGTTCGGGGCGGGGAGGGCCCGGCACAGGAGGTACAGGGATTGGGATGATTGAGAGCGCTGCGTTTTCCCCTCTAGAAAATGTTCCTGTTGGAGAGGGTGGAGAGGCCTCTGAATCAGCATTTAAAGCACACTACAACTCTCCATTGAAACCAATACAAATGGAATACATACAGTGGATATGTATTGCAATATTTGGCGAGTTTATCATTGGAGTACGGGCATTAGATTAGAGAGAGCTAGATAGGGATTTATCTGACTATATGATTCAATACGCAATATGGGGTTCACTATTCAATACGACCACGATACGATGTAATACATAAAAGTTCAATAATAACAAAGTATCACTGCAAAATTAGGTTTATTTCTGAGCCGCAAATGCAATGCTAGAATGTAAACAACCATTTAAAAATGTCATTAAAGTGCAAATATTCAATTTGATTATATAATATAATATAAAAAATAATATAATTTCAATGTAGAGCTTGTGAAATTGTGGTGATTAATTTTTCTGCCCCACAATACGTATTGTCACATTTTTATATTGTGATATATTGAATTTCGATATATTGTCCAAGCCCTAATAGATAGATAGGAAGGTAGGTAGAAGTTTTGATATCCCTGTTTCTTGTTTTCATTGTCGTAACCGCAAATACTAATTTTACCTCGTAGTTTTCCTTCGCTTCATTTTTCTTACACACTTTTTTTTTCCTCCCCTGCAAAAATTATTTCCTTCACACCTACTTCCTAAGAAGCAATTTGAAGCTCAGTAAAACATGCCGCAGTCAAGAATGTTGAACTGTGAAGGGTTCAAAGTAACAGTTTTAAACAATTACAGATGGCAGGTCAGAGAGAGAGAGAGGGGGAGAGAGAGAGAGAGAGAGAGACCAAAAGAGAGACGGCGAGAAGAGCGAGAGGTTGTCGAATTTGTCTGGACATATAATTGACAGGGAGATCAGCGGAGGGAGGGAGAGAGAGAGTGAGCGGTATCTTGACAGGCTTCAGGTTAATAACATGATTAATTACCCCCAAGGCCTGGCAACTTCCTCTGGTTGCTGCTGCGTCGTGTGCTGCAGGGGCCCGGGGTCCGGGGCCCGAGGTGATGCTGCCACAGTTGCTCCTTTTTCACATCATAGTGCACAATCTCTCCCTACTTTCTCTCTGTCTCTCTCTCTCTCTCTCTCTCTCCTGCTTTTTTCATTCTCTCTCATTGTTTCTGTTTTTTTCATTCACTGTTGCTTAGTCGTTCTTACCTTTGGCTTCTCTTTCTTGTTCCTTTTAATTCATATTCTTGTCTTATATCCTCGATCTCTCTCTCTCTCTCACTCTCTCTCTCTCTCGCCCAGATCAGGTGGGAGAGAGGTAAGTATAGGGAAAAGGCCAGTATGATCAGTCTATTGTATGCACCTCCACCTGCTTTGAATCAAATGCAAATATCTTCTTTAGAAAACAGTGAGAGACAGAAAGAAACACAGAGAGAGAGATTGTTCTAACAGGTAAGGCAGGGTGAGAAGAAGGGAGAGAGAAAAAGAAGAGAGAGAGGGAATGCCAGGGAGGAAGTATAACTCTGTTCTCTTATCCCAGTATTCGGTCTCCCTTTCCCTCTCTATATCTTTCCTCTTCTTTGTTACCTTTTGTTTCATTATTATTATTTTTTTTTACTTCTTTTTACCATGTTTCAACAACAGGATCGTTCTCTCTATCGTTCTCTCTCTATCTCCCCCACTCTCCCCCTCCACCCCTCTTTTATCACCCTCAGCACCTCCCTCCCTCCCTCTTTCTCTCTCTCTACCACTTCCCCCCCTTGTACCCTCATACCTCCCTCCTATTTTTTTCCCAGAAGAATTTTAGGTTTGTAATTTATTATTTGTGAGGGAAACCGTTATCGGAGTCAGTTTGCTATCGTGGGCCACTTCATTAATCACCTGGCCCTCTCTCTTCATTTGTTCCCAGATAGCCTGTGGTTCGCTGGGTTCCAGGCACTGATATAAATATGGAGGTAAGAACACTCCCCTCTGTTTATCACCTAACAAAAAAAAAAAAAAAAATAGAAAGTTCAGAGATGTACTACAGAAGAAAACTACTTCCTTTCTTTCTCGGGTTTTGGACGCTTCCTGATATATATTGTAAAGAAGCAAAGCCCTACATTTTATCTGAATTAACTGATATTGTGGATATTGTGTGTGTGTGTGTTTTTGTCTGAACAGCCTGAAACACTTAAAAAAATATGAAGAACAGTGTTGGGGATTTCTACCTGACAAGTTTAAAGGAGGGTTCTGATCCCACACTAAGCCAGGCCAACAGTACAAACCATAAAATCACATGTCGCTCCTGTTGTGTGAAAGCCTCATAACCCCCGATTTCAGTCTTTTTCGTTTCCTTGTCTGAATTTATGCGCTCATGCAGTTCACACGGTCCTCTATGTGCTGTGTAAGATCCACAACCATAAGACTCATGAAACCCATTCAATATAGACTCCCTAATTTCCAAAAATTTGATGTTCTCGGTTGGGAAATCGGGATTCTTGGAGATGTATTCGTGCAATAGCATTGACGTGTTCACTCTTGCACCTTCTTGTACTCTAATCCACCTAGTTTTGTAAAGATGACTGGTTTTGTTGGGTTTAAAGGGTTCAGACAAAGACTTTTGGAAACCGCTGTCTAATCTGAGTCGAAAGGATCTTGCAATGGTTCCATTTCCACTCGGGTTTTACAACTGTGAATGAAAAGATTTTAAAAGTAGGGTGAGAAAAGTACCTCAAAAGTACTACATTTTTTTTTAGGGTTGTGGCTTCACTGAGGGGTAAATTTCACATTTTTCAAATCTGCATGTTACTTCTATGATCATGAATAGTATAGTCAATATTGTGATCAAGACAACGCCAACTTTCTCTTAAAGCTATACCCAAGAACCAAAGTTCTATTCTCTGTTGTCATCTAGAGAAAAAACCTAGAGTTGCTCTATTGAAAATTCCAAAAAAACTCCTAGAGTATTTGGTTTATTTCATAGTGGTACTGGCAGTTTTGAACCAGAAAATGTTCCCATATTCCTGAAAAATCACCCTGGGTGTTATCACAGTGTCTGCAAAGTCATATTTCCATTTACTGTCAATGGAACAGCCCAGGCTACACCTCCTGATCCCATCACAGGCTGAAGTCTTGGTCCTCTTGTTCCCAGCTGTAGGATCTAATTTCTGTGTACACAAATCTAAACTCAACTGTCTAAGATGATAGGGATACAATATGAATTCAGGTGTCGGGGCGATTACCTTTTAAAATATGCACCCTCTAAATGGACCTATATTATATAGTTATTTGCACAGCTGTTGGAAAAAAGAAAGAACATGAAATGTGCACAGTGTCTTAAAATTTTGACCGTGCGCACACTGTCCCATCCATTTCCACATGAAGCATGAACCAGCTTTAAGGTATTGTGGTTGGGATGGTGGATGGGAGTAGACATTTACCTTCAACAACCAGGGTTCAAGTCCCAACTAAACCCAAAGTTGGGACTTGTTTTCTATACTGTGAGTGAAGTTTCAATTTTTAGTGAAAGTTTTTCTTATTTAACCATGACCAAAACCTAACCCTAACCCAACCAAAGTTGTTATACTTGCCTAACCATTAGCCAACATTTTCATGTGACCAAAAGGTGATAATGTTGGTGTGTCCAATCCTGCTATTACACATAATCCAATTTGTGGTGGAGGAATGCAATCTTCACATAATTAATGTCCAGAACACACAATCTGTTTAAGGGTTTGGTGCTCATTTCATGAAATTTTATGAGACTGTGTTGAAAAAAATAGTTTCGCCATCCTAATGTGAACAGACTACATTTGTGGGGGGGGGGGGGGGGGGGCACAGTGTGTTTAAGTGTGACCCCAGCATATGGGACTGATCAAGACCCTGAAGGGTGTTGGCGCAGAAGTAGAACAGACAGAATGGAGATCCCTTAGCTTTCTTGTAGAAAATGTTAGTCATGAAGATGAGCTTCAGTATCGAGGAGTTAAGAAAAAAGATACAAAATTCAGCAAAATTCTATGGCTTAGGTCTATCTAATATCTACAGATTAATAGGTCTAGTCACCAAAATCAAAGCAATCAAATTTATTTCACACAAAAGGAGAAATTTGTTGACCATGGGACCAGAAGTATGACCAAAACTCATGTTGGTCCCGTAGAATTCTGATCCCACAACAGTTTTTATTTCCACAAAATGTCATTGAACCTCATCATTTATAGACCTTGCATGTGCTGAAGGAGATTACCAAGCAGTGTCCATTCTATCCAGTCTAACTCTATGTGTGTGAGTATCCAGTGACCCAGGAGGGATTATGGGAGAGTGAGTGAAAGGTGGCCTTGAACTGTAAGGGGATAATCCTATTTTGATACCCCACAAAGAACCCCAACCCAATTTACCAACCCAACTACCAGCCTAGCTGCTCAGTTCAGATGGTTGGACTTGTATAGTGGGGCTCTCTCATTCTCTCTTTACCTATCTGTTACCTTTTCTCTGTCTGTGTATGTCTTTTGTCCTCTCTTTCTTGCTTGCTTTTCTTATTTTTTTTCCTTGCTTTTCTTGTTTTTTTTCTTTTTTTCTCCTCCTTTCTGTTTACTTACTCTCTCTCACTGTTTGTACGATGTGGCTAAATTGATAGTGATGGATGGACAACAGGTACTATAAAAACTCAACCGCAAGTTTCAACTTGGCGTGGGTCCTATCTCTTTTGAATTTTGTTTGAAATCCAACTGGTAAGAACTGTACAAGTCCTCCTATCATGCACTGATGCATTAGTACTGGAGGATTTTCTTAACATTTCTTCTTGTGGGTGGAGCAGCAATGCAGCTGCACGCATGTAGAGAGCAAGCATGTAAAAAGTGGGACCTCTATGATGGCTAACTGTGTATAGAGAGTGGTGTGTTTACACAATATGATACAATACGATATGGTACAATATGCGATGTGGAATGATACGATACAATATGATGCGATACAATATACTTTATTGTCCCTGTGGGGAAATTTGTTTTGGACTCACAGTCCTGCTAGTTTTCCATAAAATAAAAGAATACAAATCAATAACACAACATATTCCACAAATCCCAAACAGCAGCATATGACAACCAAGCATAACTGTTGAGTGAGCAACACATAAACCAAAACTCTTCTTATTTTTATGCTTCATCATGATAAAAACTGCCACTGCAAAGCATTGGCCTTATAGTTGGTTGTGTTTGGAGGTAAAATTGGGCTAAATTACATTTTCGAATCACTTTTTCTCAAACAGTAGTGGCCACTTTCTGACTGTCGTGGCCCACTGATGACTGAAAAAAGAAAAACTGGGGAATGGTATGTGTCTCTACTCTCAGTCAAGCCAAGTAAAAGAGATGTGAACACGGGGGGGGGAGACGCCACGACAACATGAATCACATCATCTCTGATACCTGCTCTGGGACCACTTCGGCTCTCAACTCGTCAACTCGGTTCTAGCGAAGCCGCGGCATTTCGCACGCGGGGTCTAATTGTAAACACGGCGGGGTGATAAGACTAGATATACAATGTTAATGCCACTCTCATGTTTGTTTTTTGCCTTTGTGTCGAGGGCTTAAACTCTGGGCTGGGAGTACCGAGGGCTCGGTTTGTTTACATCAAGGCCTTTCGACTTCAATGCTTTCGCAGGACGGCGAGTTCCCTTTGAAGGCGGCGTTTTGAGTGCGCTGATTAATAATGGGAACTACCCCTGTCTTTTGTTCAGCAGGAGGGACTGTCATACTCCATTCAACCCTTTGACTTATTTGGTAGTCGGGAAAAAACCCTACTTAATTATTAGAACTACAATGTTATTTATACAGGCGACTCGCTCTTGTATGTAAATATGAACTGTGTAACCATCCCCTTTTACCCACCCACCCTCACACACACACACACACACACACATGCTGCCACTACCACCAGCAGCAGCCAAAAATATCAGCAAGAATTCTATTTCCCCAAATCCTTCTTTTATCAGCTATGAGCTTTGGTAATGAATGGCTTTCCCCTGGGTATCTGCGCTTATGTGTTGTTTTTCAGCACGTCTTTTTTTTTTTTTCTTCGAAATGCGCTAATTGACTTAGCGTCAACACTGGCTTTGTGTCGAGCAGCAGCAGCAGCAGCAGCAGCAGTGTATTATGGGGTGGAGGAGGAGGAGGAGGAGGAGGAGGAGGAGGGAGGAGGGTTGGTGTGTGTGTGTGGGGGAGCGGGGTGATTCCCCAGATGTGAGTTCAAGCACACACTTATACTCACAGACAGACTTGCTCCCTTGGGTGGGGTAGGGCTTGTGTGTGTGCGTGCGTGTGTGTGTGTGTGTGTGTGAGTGTGTGTTGGAGGGGGAGGTGTAGGGGTAGAAATGCAGATGAGATTGACAGTCTGAGGGGTAGAAAATGAACATTATTAAAAATAAACAAAGCAAAAAAAACAAGGGAGGAGGGGGGAGCAGAGAGAGAGAGAGGGAGATCATGGGGGGAACTTCAAAAAGGTGGTATTTTTACACGCGGGTAATAAGACATGACAGGTTTGTAAAACTTGCCACTTGTTGTTGAAGGGGCTGTAAATTGACTCAGGGAGCCGAGCGGCGGATGGCACATTTTAACTTTAAGGAACCATTCTAATGACAGGGATTATTGTGTTAGTGGAATGGAAATAAAACTTTAATTCCCCCGGCTAAGCCAATCTGTATGCTTCGTTGTGCACTCGTTAAAAAGGAGGGATGGCGGCGGGTGGAAGGAAAGAGGAGGAGGAGGAGGAGGAGGAGGAGGGTGGGGCGGCGGGGAGGGCAGTGCTGTGTGTTGGGTGGGGGTGAGGTGTGGGTGTGTGTGTGTGTGGAGGGGAGGGGGGGGGGGGGGGGGGGGTTCATTGTGATTCCCAGGGCACTTGGCGGCTGAGATTATATAGCGGAAAAAAAAAAAAAATCTCTCTTGCTTTCAGTTTGCAAAGGTAATGAGAATCTAATGAGGCTTGACTTGGGTTTTTTTTTTTTTTTTTTTTTTCCTCTTTTCCCTCAGCATTCGCAGCCGTTCGACTCTCCGCTCCACAACAGGTCCCCCCCCCCCCACCGAGGAGAAGCATGGAGGTTAGGAGAGATGGGTTAGGCTTCCCTACGCAGGGCGCGTTGACGGATAGGTACGATGGATGGAGAGGGTGGAGGGTATGAGAGAGGGAAGGAGAGGGAAAGGGGGATGAGGGGGGATGGAGGGGGTGAGAGAAGGAAGGAGGGGAGAGGGGAAGGGATGGTGGGAAGGAATGAAGAGGATGGAGGGAGGAAGGGAAGGAGGCAGGTTGACTTTTCACAATTGGGAGGGATGGGGGGGGGTTAGAGGTGGGACGAGTGTGTGTGTGTGTGTGTGTGTGTGTGTGTGTTGGGAGTGGTCGGACAGCAGTGAGGAAAGAGAAGTGCAACTCCTATATTTACACAGTCTCAATGATCTAGGCCAGGATGTATAGCATAAAGCGTGAGGGTGAAAATTTAGTATTAACGCTATATATGCAACTTTTTGCCTTGAGGCAGGAAGTGTAATGTTAGTCCCGCCCTCCTCCTTCCCCCTCAGTTGGTCAAGTGATCCCGCCCCATCTCTTGTCACTCATCTTGATGAGCTGTCTACCTTGAAACGGCGTCTAGCCTGAGGCGGAGGTAGCTGCTATCCATAAAGCCTCCACAGGTGTTAAAGAAGCAGACGGTGAACGCTGGCAATTGCAATAATGTCGGTTTTCACGTATGTTTTTGAAAGTTTCTGCCATTGTTGTTGTTGCAGTGACTTCCCTGTGCTGTGGCTGCTTGCCTCACCTTCATAGCCACAACCCAGCTCACCACTGGCCACTGGTATGACACACACCCATAGCAAATGGTAGGTTGTAATGACGCTGCATTTTCTGGCGACTGGCAAAATACAATACAGTATGTAATGACTTGGGCCCTTTGCATTCTATGAGAAGAAGCACCCGGCCTTGAGTTTGAGTTTATTAGTATTCATGCTCACAGTTAACAACTGAATAGAAGCAGAATTTACATTAATAAAAATAGAAATATATGATGAAAATATGATTGTACCTCATAAAAATGTAAAACTATACATATCTATATACACGCATGCACCCATACATTCATACTCATACATATGCATTTACAAAATACAACCATGCATACATTTTAAAATGCCATAAAAAACAACAATATACAACACAAAACACAAAGCAAACAAACAAAAACAGACCCCAAAGACTTGAGCTATTCACAACACCAAACTTTGACCGGCAATATATTGATTTTCCTACAAATCCCATGGTGGTCCTTCAGAATAGATATCCAGATTATCTAAAAACACAAAACAGTAAAAATGAGCAATGCTGTTAATACCTTGCACTATCAATTTTTACACCCTGTGATAACCCTCATGTATAACCCATCATTAAGTTAAAGGACACTCTACATTGAGAGGTCAGTTACTGAAACATCACTGTAGTCTGTCATTTGCATAATTTCGGTCATAAATCCCTTTTAAAGCCGCATCCCAGAGTATGTACTCTTCACAAAAAATCATTTGATAATGTCTTACATATTACTTTGATTATTTTTCTTGCTGCCTCTAAATTCATAAGTTTCATACATACAGGTGCTTATGCAGGCTATCATTACTGTCTAAAAATGGCAAGTCCACACCTGAAATTTGAGGGAATTTATGTTGGATAATATTCCTGGATACCTTGTGCATAGATCACAGTCAGCAACGTTAGAGGAGGAAAATTATTTGGAAAATGAAGTTTTAGTGTCACGACATCAAAATAACCTCAGCCAAATCACAGCATGCTATGTTTTTTTATTGATTACAAGCTCTACCTATGCATATGCCCTGCTGAGGCTACATCTGTAGACGTGTATACATACTGTATATATACTCTATACTCAGTGGAAGAGGTGGGCATGCTCAGTACAGTATGCCAATGAAAGGCTTGAGCCACACCACTGAGTAAAGCTGCTCTTAACCCTCATATCACCAACCTTCCTGCTCTCCCTTAACACCCTGTTGATAATGTTAGACTCTGACTTTATCTGGGAAATTGGCGTGATAAAAAAGATCCGAGGCGGACTACTCCAAGTCGATGACCTTGTGTTACACTGCCAGGCCAGGATGACTCTTTCTCTCTAATTTCCCCCTCCCCTCCTCCTCCTCCTCCTCCTCTTCCTCCGTTTACTTTGACTTTTAAAGTCAGAGGTACAGTCGTGCTTTCAGGCTGCTTTAATGAGGGCTAGCGCTCCGCCGGTGATAGGATTGTTAATGAGAGAGACTTCTGAGAGAGAGAGAGAGAGAGAGAGAGAGAGAGAGTGGAGAGGATGGGTGGCGGCGGTGGAAAGAGGGAGGGAGGGTTGTAGAGAGAGAGAGAGGGAGGAGGGAGGATGGGGGGAGGAGGGAGAAAAAACAAGAGTAAAAGGCTGTACCAGGTAGGCATGGACACTGCGTTAGATCATGAGTGTAATTTAAGTAAAGGCGTTTTTTTTTTTTTTTTCATGAGTTGTGTTGAGATGTCAGTGTGTGTGCTTGTGTTTATGTGTGTGTGTGTGTGTGTGTGTGTGCAAGGGACCTTGGGCCCTTTCGAAAGCATTTTGCTGGCGTCCTTGTTGAGAATTGATTGTCTTTGTTGTGGTAATCTGAAATTAATTTGCACTTGAACCCATCTTTCTTCTGGGCTCAATTTTAAAACGCTGTTATAATTACGTGCCCCCACATGAAAACCAAGAACTAAGACACTGATATGATGAGCCGGAATATTTTAATTCCCCAGGTACTTAAGAGCCCCCTTTCTCTCTTTTTTCCTCCTCTCTCTCTCTCTCCAACCCCCCCCCCCCCCCCTTCCCTCTGTCTTTACCCGCGACTTATCTTGCAAGGTAATAAAACAAAATGTTCCCATGCGTGGGGCTTAAGCAAAAGGTATTTGCCTGAGGGGGAACAGTAATAAGCGCTGTATTGCTACACATTTACTCATGTACTTTCTCAGTAGGTCATCTCCTCCTCTCAAATGATGTTAAACTTCGGCTAATGCGAGCTGATGCCCGGTGAGCGCTGTCAGTGCCGAGCCAATACACACACACACACACACACACACACACACACACGCATACACACACACCAGGGACACACTCGCACGTTACAAATTCTTGTCAAATTTTGTCTCTTTCTGTTCTGTTTGTTTATTGTGGTTATGTATGCCTTGCTATGAGCCAAAGGGACTCAGAGACATGCAAGCACACACACTCACACACACACACACACAGGCGTTGTTAACAAGATTTGTTTTGCATTAGTCCATTCTGACAGGGGGTATTTGTAATATAAAACTATTTAAGACTACCTGCTAACATCTGCTATTGATCTTAGCTGAGTACCTCCCCCTTTGTTCCCAGCATGAGCTGCTAATATCCTTATCAGACATCTTTTAGTTTTCAGCTCAGACCGACCGGTGTTTGTTGTTTGGGGTTGTGTGTGTGTGTGTGTGTCTGTGTGTGTGTGTGTGTGTATTATCTCGTTAACTGCTGAGCAGGAGCCATCTTCAGTGATTTCCTGCGGTGTCGCCTCGTGCAAAAAGGGCCTCAGAGGTCATTGGCCCTGGGCAGGAATTCTTTCAGTGTGACACCTCAGGCGGCACACAGAGAGAGAGAGAGAGAGAGAGAGAGAGACATAGAGACAGAGAGATAGGCCCACTGCTGAGCATAATTAGTAAGTACAAACATTACTCAAATAGCTAGATCATTGTCTGTGGAAATCATATGAGGAAAACCGTGGGATCAAACTGGCATTGAGTTCTTGATATTATTAACTCATGCAACTCTGTAAATTTACTCAGTTTATCTCATTTTATTCTATTTTTTACAAACAACAAAATGTTTCATACTGATAGACAATATAGCAATGCAATATAGTAAATACACCTGTATGCTTCTTTAACTACTGCTTTTATAACATGTTTTTTGCAGCCATTTTTTTTTGTATATTATGATTCTGCTTGATTATTTGTCTATTCAATGTGCATTAAATTCACATTTACTTTCTATTTCACTAAATTATAAAGTTTCCAGGTGTATATATATATATTTAGCATTTATTTTTATTTTTATTAAATTACATTCATTTGAGTTTTGCATAACATACTTACTATGTCATGTGTCATCTCCCCTCTCACTCTTTCTCACGCCCATCTTCTCCGTCTCTCCGCTGTAGGCCGTCTAATAAAGCGGAAAAAATGCCACGGAAATATGGAAAACGCAGCTAATTGTCTGTCTTCCCACTGATTGAAGGCTGAGTGTGTGTGTATGAAGTATCCCCTACAGCGAGAGCTGCTGTCTGCTGACAGACACGGCCTGCTGCTAAAGCCATTGCAATAATCATAAAGATTAGGTTAACAGTGGGAAACGGCCGGTGAAGACAAGTGTTCACAGTGGGTTGTTATTTTTGCAGTGGTACTCACAAAAAATAACAACCTGCGTCTGTAGGCCGGCGCGCTGTTTTAGACATAATCCCGGAGTGTGTGTGTGTGTGTGTGTGTGTGAGCGTGTGCACACTTGCGGTTTGTGTGCATGACCGTGCATGTGTTTATGTGATCGTGTGTATGTGCTGCATGCATGTTTAAGTGCTTAGAAGTACGTGTGTGTGCATGTATGCATATGTTCTGCATACGTGCGTGAATACATGCACTTGATGGGAGATTTTCTATGGCAGTAGTAACAGATTACAACTAACCAGCTCACAAAAAAAAAGTAATCAGGTTACAAAAAAAATGTTAAAAAATCATTGTTAATACTGGTTATGCATAATGACATGGTGATATCCCTATTCATTTAACTACAAAATCTATATATTATGGAAGCACAGTAACAAATAATCAGATTACTACTGAGTTTGATTACCCCAGTGGATTGCATTGTATTGCAGTTTTTAAGCATGTAATCCATAATCTGTAACAGAATACATTTTCAAAGTAATCATCACAATCCCAGTATTTACATTGCACAATGCACATATGGTTATTTGTGGGAAATGTGACACAGTATCCACAGTCATAGGACGCCAGTGTACTTCTGTAGCAAACCGCTCTCAAAGCATTACACTGAGAAACTTGTCATGCAAATGTATGTGACAGATCTCTTCATAGAGACAGAAGAACAAAGTAACAAACAAAACAATGCTAACCAGAAACAAAACTTGTGAAGATGACATTCTGCCACTAATTGAATCTGATGGCGGGACAGAAATAGAGAAATATTGTTCATTTGTTATACAAAAACAAATTTTACTATACATAATTCACTTTATGCACATTTTGTTATTGCAATTCACCCTGTATTACTCTCTGAATTATCATTCCGAATATGCAAGAGCTTTTAATAATTAAACACGTCAGTGTTTATTTTCTACACGCCGTCGTTGAAATGAATTTGTTTGAATTTTGTCTCAGTTTTGTTTATTTCCTCTTTTGATATTGCGTGTTTTTCCCCTCTAGAAACTGTGTCATTCCAAGAAACAGTTTTCAGATCCTCGAATAGATCAACATTCCTCTGGAGCTGGAATCAGAACGAATTTGCCTCACAAATGTTAAGCATCTCGCTTCATTATTAACAAATGAATTACGCTGCAGTCAAAGCTCCGCATGAGCTGAAAGGTATCTAGTGCTGAATCCCCTGCATGTGGCTGCATGGTGTTGCCTCACCCGAACCCCTCCCAACATCTCGAGTTCTCAATCACTCTCCATGTTTTTGTTGAAACTTTATCTCTTGATCCTTGCCTGTTCTGCGCTTTAGGGCCAGCGTGCGGCCGGCAGCTTTTGACTGTTACGTATCTGACATGAACCTCAGCGAGTCGCCAAACAACAGCAGCCATATTACTCTTACACCTTACACTCCCCGCTTTGAGTGATAACATCTCGCACTCACAGCTTTTGACTGTTACGTTTCTGACACCGACCTCAAAAAGGGGCTCGCCGCATTTTTACACATGCATACACACACACACACACACACGCTATCTCCTTCTATCACTCTGTTTTTCTTTCAAATGAAAAAGACAGACACACGCTTGATAGCATCTACCAGCCACAGCTGGGTTGTGCCAGCGTTAGCAATAGGCCACATTTGTTTCCTGAGAAGTCTGGAACGGAGCACGGGTGGGACCACGAGACTGACACTTGGAGTCAACCGTGTGTGTGTGTGTGTGTGTGTGTGTAGTGCATGTGTCTGTTGGAGCTCCACTGATAGGCCAGGGTGGGCTCTTTCTAGAAACAAAACAAAGAACAAAGCAGCAGCACGCTTAATCTTCTCGCTTATCTCCAAACTGTTTGTGAGGCCTTCCAGGCAATTTTCCATTCAGACTATTGATTTTTATCACCTACTAGCCCTATATAACAGATTATTTCCCCCAAACTATACTTACTTGTTCTTCCTCTCTGCATTTACACCCAATACATTCTTTCAGATGAATGATAAATAGAGCAACCTAATCCACATCCATCCTATATCCAAATTCAGTCAACCTACTATATCCAAATTCATTATTATTTTTCATGATTTGGGCATTTTTGTCTGTGCTCAAAGCAAAGAATCACAGCAACAACTCCCAGAAGAGAATTAATAATGCCATATATTTAGAGCTAATGCTAGACAGATACAGTATGTCTAGACCTATAGCCATTATGAGTGAATCTGAGTTTAAGATGAAGAGAGGGAAAGATCAGTCTGACCTCGCCATTGGCAAGCGAGTAGAAACTACTCCATATTCAAGTTCCTCTCCTCAATAATTAACTCCGCGTTAAAAAGGACTCTCATCACCATTATCTGTAACGGTGAACAAAGTGAGCTATTTCGAACTTAAAGTACACCATTATGAAGCATTTTAAACCAATTAATTTTGTCTATGAGGGAGATTATATAAGGAATTTACTTCACAACATATACAATCCTTATTTTATTTAAACTTATCATATAGTTTACAGTGAAATTGAAAGGAAAATCTTAGTAAAAGTAGGGTTATTCTGAATGAATGTACTTACATATACATCATTTGAACTGCATGACCTAATACAAATTTACCTTTCTGCTCTCTTTCCTGCAAGTGGGTCTAGTTTCTTCACTTGAAACACCAAACACAGTATTTGTTGAGTAGACTGACTAATCCTAGGACCCACAAAACCCATTGAAACTATATAAAATAATTCCAGTAATCATCAATCCAAAGAAAACCAGGTTGTTTTCTTCATTCCTAAAAACTTGACCTTTTCTGGGGAGTTACAAGGTTCTCACCCGCCAGCAGTGCCACACACTATCTAGACATTTTAACTGCTGCATAATGCGGCTGAGGACAGACGCACCGCTCCCTTACAGCTGTCATGATACTGCAGGCCGTCGGACTACAGCGTGGCCAAATGGTCATGATGGTAGATTGTGTGAGTTGCTATGGATTTGCTGTCAGTGGGACCTGCGCTCTCCCCGGCTGTGACTTGACTGACTGGTAGGGACCGGTCGGCTAGGGGGCAGGAAGGCAGGCCGGAGTTAAGTGTTACTTACCTCCTGGCTCTCTCTCTCTCTTTCTCTCTCTCAAAACCACCTCCCTGCCGCGTACGGATGGACACACACACAAGTGAGCGTGCCGCATGCATATATGCACATGCAACCACACACAAACACACACACACACACACACACACACACACACACACACAGTAATACACACACAGATCCTTCAGCGGGGGCTGATGACATGATGGATTGCTTGTGTCAGTGTCAGTACAGTCAAAATCAGCCCGGTGCTGATAAGGTGCACTAGACCAGACCTACCATACCCACTACCATTCCAGCCTAATAGCTCTCTTCCCTGTGTGTGTGTGTGTGTGTGTATATGTGTGTGTGTGTGTGCTGAACGGAGTACCCGCAGCAGCTTTGCCACCTGTCGTTTGTTATCCATCAGACGGAGCGACACCCCGGCTTCAGTTATTGATGGGGCGTATGGTAATTCCACTTCTATCACTTTAGTGATGGGAAATTGATACGGCGAATGAGAAAACGTGCGCGGTGTCAAACCTACTCAATTACTTTTATGAATAGTTTCTTCAAACTATCCTGAATTGTCCATCTATCTTGGCGGATGGGGCCTTGACAGAGTAGTCATATCACGCCCCGTGACAATATAATCCCTCACACACAGAGACATATGAGTCTGTTTTAATTTTTTGAATGACTTCGATTTTTGAATTTTGTTATGTAGAGCAGTGATTCTCAACCTTTTTCATATCATGGACCCCTAATTCAGTCCACATTTGGGCCCCCATCTGATGAGATTTTGTCTCTCAGACCCAAATCTGAGAATATTTTTATTGTTATATATGATTTTGTCCAGAATTCAAAGACTGTCTGTATTGTAGGTAGAGAGATAACAGACAAACTATGACCAAAATAGTAATTCTTCTACATCCTCCAATTGTGTTAACTTCTTGTAAATTAAATGAGGCTGAAGTGTAACAATTCATCAATTTGCTGGGGACCCCCTGGAACCCCCTCAAGGACCCTTGGTGGTCCCGGGACCCAACAAAATTCCCCAAAATTCAAATAAAATTCCAAGATTTGCTTACAGTATAATACTTCTTTCTCTCTGCTGTCTGACTTGAGTTCAAACAGGGACGCCTCTGTAAACAAAGCGAGAGAGCTCGTTTGGTATTGTGTTCTCATTTGCCCAATTAGACCAGCAGCACTGTGCTCTCCCTCGAAATCTCTAGGTGCTAACCAGCTAAATGGGAAATTACACCATAAAGATAAGGGAGTGTCGGGAAGGATGTTTAGGGCCTCGGCGCGGCGCTTTCAGCACGGCTGCCCGGCGCGAGCCTGAGCGGAATTAATGACACGTCGGTGGCGGGCTCCTGATGCATTTTTAAACAGCTCCTTTTCATTCCCGCAATGACATTTTGATTGCATTTGTTTCAGCAGTGACTGTATGAGAGAGAGAGAGAGAGAGAGAGAGAGAGAGCAAGGGAGAGAGAGCGTATCCCCTAAAAATAAATACATCACTGTTCCGCCAAAGTGACTCTGACATGGGTTGTACAGACAGATATCATATTTAATACGTGGACGGAAATAATGGGTTTTTGCAGCAAAGTGTAATTTGATAGCAACTGTTTCTTAATACCGTGAGTGCGGTGTTGTGAATTCCAAGAGCTTGTTGCTAACACTAAATGAATCTAATTCTTAGGGAGTCTTTAACGCATACAAATGGATCGGAAGACTCAACTGGAGATTTTAGTGTGTGTGTTGGGTGGAGGGGGAGGCGGATTGCCACGATCAATTTGTGTGTATGAATCGGCGTGTCACAGTTCTCTTTACATCACCGGAGATCTGTAATAAAATATGGATAGGTCAGTGTCACAAGTTATTGGGGAGAGCATTTAAAGAGCATGGGGCCCCCGCGCAGTTTAATGAGTTCTACAATTAGCCGCCATGTGGAAAGTGCATTTCCAGAATCACACCGCACCTCTGCGAGAGGTTACCCTGATATTTTAATGGATAAGTGCCCTATCCCGTCGTGTGAGAGAGAGAAAGAGAAAAAAAGGCTAAGGTCATTGATATTGTAAGGCACCATGGGATAATAAGCAGCACCATCTCCGGTTACACATTGTTTTTAAATTCTTTTAATTGCATCTTCCCGGCTCTCATCGGGGGCGGCGACCCTAGAAGTGGGGTACGAGGTCACTCCCTGGCAGCAGCCTTTGAAGCCCGGGCGCCTACCTCTCTCTCCTCTCTCCCTCTCTCCCCCTCTCTCTCTCCTCTCCCCACCGCTTTGTGTGGCCTTGAATTGCAAATTGTTTTAAAATACTGCATAATGAGCGCGGCGGCAAAACGCCGAGGCTCTTTGTCTCTCCCTCGCTCAGCCCTTAGCACAACTAAATGAGTTAAGATTGCTCTATTGAATTACAAACGATTATTTTACTTACTCCTACTCCGGCGCATGCATAATGAGGGAGAGAGGGGAAAGAAGGAGCGGGGGGAAAGCATTAGCGGCGTGGATTGCGAAACCGGAGGCATGTTCGCCGAGATCCGAATGATGATTTTAATGATGTTACCTGAGGTTATTGTTAAGTAAACTGTCAGGGAATGTGTGTAATTGTACGCGGGAGTAAAGTTTTCTTATTGGCAGATGATATATTACTGCCTGCCGCTTTGATAGCGAGCTCCCATGCATACAAATCACTTTCCTCTGTTCTTAAAATACAGCTTGGCTATCAGAGGTTCTATGGCGTATTGGGTAACACTTTGTTTTACACGATTATTTAGGCCAAATGCAGCTCATGTGATCAGTGTGCCATCATATCAATAACATGTCTGAGTTATGGATTGAATGATATACCACCAAATGATTTGCTAACAAAATGCTAAGTAGACACTTCCAGCATTTGTATCGATGGCTGTTGCAGGCTTCTGTTGTTATCATGCAATAGTAATTAAGTGAATACCATAGCCACAATAAACTTGTGGCTCAACAGGTCACACAGCATTGTGGGTTTAAGTCAAGTTTACCAACTGTCATGGCTTATTACCTCTCCCTCTCTCTCTCCTGTCTTTCCTATCACTTCTCACTATATATCTAATATAGCAGAAATGCCAATGGAATCACCTTAAACTGCCAGCAGCAGATAATAAGTGTGAGATTTACTTAGAGCTGAACACCCCACGCATATTTCCACCAGAGCCTCAAGAGTTTACTGGAAGACTTCCACACCAGGGCAATCAAATAATTTAATGGTTGGTTGATGGACACATTTTACCAGAACTAAATTCTAAAGTTCTGGTATTAGTGATTATTATAAGCCTTTAAAGGTATTGTGCGATAGTTATTAGGAAATTACTGAGTCTAACTTTTGTCCAAAAGACAAAAGAAAATGAAAAATAATTAAAGAACAAAAACTGATGGAAACAGGTAGTAAGAGTGAGGCATTACTGATCCCACTTTGTATCAGATTCGGGAGGAAGAGAAGCTCATTGATACTCTTGTATCTTTCGGTCCTGCCAGAGCTGGCGTTGCTGCCGCTGGAGAGTTGGATTCCACTGTTCCGTGTTCGGTTGATGCACTGTCCCTCGCCGAGGGTCCCTGGGTCCAGTTGGGGGCTAGACCCAAAGCCTTGGTCAGCTCCACTCCGCACCAACCGGAGCGTAAACATGGTGGAAGCCGCTCCTCTCGTCCAACTGCAACCTACGATGTGGAGCTGAGAAATAGATTTGACATTCTGGATGTCCAGGAGTTTCCCCCTCTGGCCAAAGATTCCCGATTCCCTCCACCTCCGGATAGGATCCAGGGCTCTCCACCACCTCCGCCGGATAGACCTGGGAAATCAGCTCATCCTTCAGTCCATGGTCCCAAGGCACGCAACGTAATGGCTCGGCGGGGTACTAGAACCACTCTTCGGCCTCATAACTCTTCCCCGGTCCGAATCCCCTCATCTTTTCCCCCCGCTTTACAGGGCCGAAGCTTATTGCCGTCCCCCCCCTCCACTCTGATTATCGGCGATTCCATTATTAGAAATGTCAAGAAAAGGTCAGTAGAGTCTCACTGCTTTCCTGGTGCTAAGATTTTAGATATTGTAGACAAGCTACCTAGCCTTCTGGTCAAACACCCTCATGTCCGTAATGTGATTGTCCATGTTGGTTGCAACGATATCCCAAGCCAATCATCAGAAATACTGAAAGGTGATTTTATTCGTCTGTTTGACACACTTTCAGGCTGTGGAAAACGGGTTTTCATTTCTGGCCCAATCCCCTGTTTTGGTCGAGGCGTTGGTCGTTTTAGCCGAACTCTTAGTCTCCACACCTGGCTGCAATCGGTCTGTACGGCTCACAATATGGTCTTTATTGATAATTTTAACCTTTTCTGGAATCGCCCATCCTTTTTTAGGAATGATGGAATCCACCCGAGCGGTCTGGGTGCACGCATTTTAACAGAAAATATATTTTATACTGTTTTTAACGCCCCCAGAATCTGACTATCGACCTCTGCTACCTCTGCATGTCCAGATCATGGTCCAGATAATACACCGGTCTCTAATTGTGTTTCTTCCTCACCACCACATCCTGCACTAAACTTACGCTCACTAGCCCCCCCTGGCGGCCTGGTGGCCTGCAAGTGTCTCCAGAGGATTTCTTCAATTATTAGGCCTAGGCACTCTACTCGGAAAACTGGCGGTGTTAATCCTCAGAGCCTTCGTCACATCACGTTAGCCCCTTCTACTACTGTTGTGAACCCGACATTGACCTCTTTCACTCCAAACGATTTTAAAGCACGTAAAGGGTCTCTTGGTCTCTTGCATTTTAATGCTAGGAGCCTTATAGCTAAGATGGACTTCCTAAGGATTTGGGTTGAGACCACAAACCCTGACATCATTGTTATCTCTGAATCATGGCTGAATAACACTATTTCTGATATGGATGTGGAAATAAATGGTTTTAACATCTTCAGAGTAGATAGAGTCAAAAGAGGTGGTGGAGTGGCCATTTTTGTAAGAAATGACTTAAATGTTGCTGTAAAGGTTTCCGTTTCTGTCCCAGGTCAGTTTGAACTACTGGCGATTCTTGTAGAAATAGGTAGAGACTGCCCTCTCATGGTTGTGGGAGTGTATCGTCCGCCGTCTGCTAGTTCTGTTCTGTTCAATATGACAGAGCTTTTATCTTCCTTGGTTACTTCGGAAGTGGTTATTATGGGGGATTTTAACCTGAACTGGTCATCTCATGTAGCTGATGGCTTGAAAGATATATGCTCTGAGTTAAATCTGACCCAATTAATTACAGAACCCACACGACCAAATATGAAAAACCTTGGGAATTCCACTCTTTTAGATCTCATTCTCACTAATAGGCCCCATAATTATCAGCATAGCTGTGTGTTCTCAATAGACTTCAGTGATCACTGTCCGGTTGGCTGTATTAGGGACACTAGAATGAAGAGGTCAGGGTCACAGTTCATCTGTAAGAGGTCTTTTAAGAAATTTGATAAACAAGCATTTCTACATGATCTATATCATAGTGATCTCGCTTCTACAGCTCTGGTTCCAGATGCTGAACCGGCCCTGGAACATTTTTTGTCTATTTTTAACTCTTTAACAGACAAACATGCCCCATTTAAGAGACAACGAGTTAAGAACAGATGTAACCCTTGGTTTACTCGTGAATTAAGTGGTCTTATTTTGCAGAGGAATAAAGCATGGGTATTGGCCAGATCTACTGGCTGTGCTGTGGACTGGCAAACTTTCAGATGTCTTAGAAATAAATGTACGTTCATGGTGAAAAAAGCTAAGTCTACCTTCTACCTGAACAGTCTGTCTGATTGTGGAAACAACTCAGCCAAATTCTGGAAATTGGCTAAATCTTTGAAGGGCAGTATTTCAGCCACTCTCCCGCAGCAGATAATGCTGGACTCTGGCCCTTTAAGTGACGAGAGGGAGATCTGCAATGTTTTTAATCATCACTTTATTGATTCAGGCTCTCTATTTGATAAATTGTATGGAGTACCTAATTCACAACTAGCTCTAGATGACAGGGTCGCTGACGCAAATGAGGAAGTGCCCTTGGCTTCTCCTCATGGAAGCGTTTCCATTTTCACAATCAGAGAAATTAACTACTATGAAGTTTTAGATGCCCTGTGTTCTTCTAAATTTATGAAAAGTTCTACAGGCGCAGATCAGTTAGACCCATATCTGTTACAGCTTGCTGCCCCCCTTATAGCAGAGCCTCTAACACACATTTTTAATTTAACAATCACCTCTGGCCTAATCCCTAAAATCTGGAAATCGGCCTTGGTAACTCCTTTACATAAAGGGGGCGATACAAGTGATCTAAATAATTACCGGCCCATTTCTAAGCTTCCTTGCCTAGCCAAGATATTGGAATCTCTCATTAATACACAGCTTCGGAATTTCTTGTCTACAAATGCTATTCTAAACCCTCATCAGTCTGGTTTCAGAGCTGGTCATAGTACAATTACAGCTGCGAGTCTTGTAGTTAATGATGTAATTTCTGCTCTTGATAATAAGAAACATTGTGCAGCTCTGTTTATCGACCTATCAAAGGCTTTTGATACAGTAAATCATAGGTTACTTTTGGACAGACTGTCCTCTTTAGGGTGTGATGAAGTAGCCTGTAACTGGTTTCGGGACTACCTCTTTGCAAGAACCCAACGTATAGAGGCCAAGGGCTTGCAATCCCAGGTTTTGGAAATAGTGAATGGTGTGCCGCAGGGTTCTATTTTAGGTCCAACATTGTTCACATTATATATAAATGACATTGGTGCCTCTGTAAAGAACTGTAAGCTACACTTCTATGCCGATGATACAATTCTCTATGCCTGTGCATCATCCGCAGAACAAGCTGTAAAAAATCTTCAAGTTGCATTTGACTGTGTTCAGAAATCTCTGACTGATCTCAGATTAATCCTCAATGACTCTAAGACGAAGTATATGCTCTTCTCACGAGCCAGAAACCAAGACAAAGCATTAAACATTTGCTCCCTTAATGGGGCCAAAATTGAGCGTGTAGCCTCATACAAATATCTAGGTATCTGGCTAGATGAAAAGCTTTCATTTAAAACTCACATATTTGAGCTCAAAAAGAAACTGAGGACTAGACTGGGATCTCTCTACAGAAACCGATCATGCTTTACTCTTGAAAACAGGAAGGCAATTGTACAATCAACTCTTATATCAGTTTTGGATTACGGTGATATACTTTATATGCATGCTGCCCCTACTACTCTGAAATCACTAGATACATTCTACCATAGTGCCCTACGGTTTATAACTGGGGATAGTTTCAGAACTCACCACTGCTTACTTTATCTGAAATTAGGATGGCCTTCGCTTAGTGTTAGGAGGGAACAACACTGTCTCCTCTTTGTCTACAATGCATTACTAAATCAGTTACCTTCATATCTTACATCTCTTTTAAAGCTCAAATCTATCTCTTATAAGACACGTGCACAGGAATATTTGACTCTTGAAACTCCCTTCATTAACACTGAACTTGGGAAATTAGCTTTTAGTTTTTATGCACCAGACAAGTGGAACAGCCTGCAGGAATTGCTGAAACTAAAACAGTTGGTTTCACTCAATCATTTTAAGTTTCTATTGAAGGACATGGTAACAGTGGAGTGTTCCTGTTTCTATTGATCTGTAAAGATGCTTTATGTTATATGTATATGTATGGCTTTATGTATTTTCTATATATTGTGTTGTTATATCGTGTGTCTTTGTGATGCTTTATTGTTATTGTATTGTGTCAGGGCGTCATTGTAAAAGAGGGCACCCGCTCTCAATTGACCACCCTGAATAAATAAAGGTAAATAAAAATTACGATGACCCTAAACTGTCTTAAATGACAATTAATGGCAATTACAGTCCTGAAACATTTGACAATTAAGTTATAAGGAAATACTATAAAGAAAAGTATTATAGGACATAACAACTACTTAGGAAATCATCTTGTCCTGTTGGATACTGAGAGAGCTTCTTACTTCCTCACATCCAAACTGAAGCTCATAATAATCAACCTAGAGTGCTCTAGTTGCAGACAAACCCAAGTGAAATTAAAATTTGATAAGGTTATGTTTCCAGGATTTTTGCTACACATTGGAACTAACCATGCAGTCACAAACACCACCCATCTCGTGTCGAAGGCAGGCTGCGGCAAACGCTAAAATGAACTTCGGACACATTTTGCTCCACGATCACTTTTATCAGGGAATCCGAAAAAAACGTGTACACCGGCCACCCCACTGTGCGACATGAAAATCCCATGCGACATGCCTTGAGCGCTAAACCCAACATTTCAACTCGCCCCCAAACAAATCGCTCAGGTAATCGCTCACTCCCGAACGCTTGCAGATTTATCAATAACGTCCTAATGCGGCTAACGCGCCCCGAAAGGTCCGACCTACTGTCACTGCGAGCTCATTGTCTCCTCTCTCCGCTTTTTTTTTTTTTTTTTCTCTGAATCTAGACCCCGCGTTGTGCCGCCGTTATCAATAACTGACTCGACACTCCCTTTGACACCGACACAGTGGACAAGATGGCTACACGGCGCTCTGAGAAGCGATTAAGCTCGACTTTGGGGCTGGCCGCGGTGACATCACCGGTGGCTCGGAGAGAGAGAGAGAGAGAGAGGGAGAGAAGAAAAAAACGCCTCCAAACTCCAAAAAGAGCATTAGAATGCATTTCATGCTCGGCTCAGTGAAAAGTGCAGAGCTGAAATTTACACCTTATTTGATGTCCGTCTCCCCGCTGTTAATTGGTAAAAGGATCCCTGACCCTTTTGATCTCCTCCACAATCCCCTAAATGCCCAAGTCTGCTAAACTGTTCGGTAGGAGATATACCCTGCAGTTGCCCGCCAATGTAAAGACTCTCTCCCCCTCTCTCTCTCTCTCTCTCTCTTCTCTTCTCTGTCCCCCCCCCCCTCCCCTTTTGCTTCTTTTTTTTTTTCTTACTCCATCCTTTTTCGGCTCCCTCGCCTTTGGTTTACGTCCAGGCTGTGGAGAAATAAGAGATGACAGTTGTTACAGATATGCCGGTTTAATTACTTGTCAGCTTATAGCCCCGTATCTCTGCTGCCCAACGCCGAAGCTTAACTTTTTCTAGTAGCTTAAAGCATGACCAGCCTCCAGTGCTTTAGTATTTAGCCATAAAACCCAGGAAATCTGAAAGATAAAAAAGCCACGAACAGCTTTTCTAATTTTATGGGGGGGAAAAGAGTGGGCAGTTTTCTGTCACTGTTGGAATTGGCTTTCTCTCTCTGTTCCCCCCCCCCCCCCCGTTCTGCGCGGTGGTGACAGAAGAAGAGGGGCGAAAAGAGGGAATCTTGTAGAGAATGAAATTACATCACATGAAGGGGTGCATTGGTGTAGGATAAGCAGAACGTTTCTTATGGCTGCTGTGCCACTGTTGACACTTTTAAGTCTGTTTGCAAATTGATAGATGTGCTCAAGCCGTCTTTTTTTTTTTTTTTTTTTGTGCTTTTGGAGGAGGGCCATCCCGGGCCTCTCAAATCCAGTTAAGGGTATTTGGGAAACACAGCTGCTTATTTTGCAAGCTTCCCCGCATTTGGCCACGGTGACTGTAGGTGGCTGCTATCTGCAGGTGTAAAGGGAAGGTACTTATGAAATGCAACACCTCACGGATTATTGAATTGTGGGATTTATATATATAGATTTCTCCAAAAGAGATAGAGATATTTTAGGCTTTCACGCTTACAATCTCGCAATCTGAGCAAACAGAAAAACAAAGGCGGCATCGATGAATTGTGACAATAATTACAGAAGATTATATATTAGTTTTATGGTATATTGAGGGCAAAATGAGAACGATTTTTGTTGTGATCACATTCAATTAACTACTTCATAACGCCAGCGTGCCATAATTGAGCCCCCAGATTAAAATGATGATATGTGCTGGGGGAACAAAGCCAATTGATTGTGTAAAAAATGCAATCAGCAGCTCTCCTGAAAGCCCTTTACATGTAGGGATCGTTATTCCTCTTCGCCGCCTGTTTCTTTGACTTATAGCGTCGTGATACTCATCATACCTCCATCCAGCGGCTAATCCTTTTAGCAATTAATCTTTTCCCTTTTTCTCCTCAGATGTCTCAGTCGCGAAACCTGCTCCTAACCGCGAGAAGAAGAAAACGGAAGAACGAACTCCTCAGAGCTCAGCCCAGACGGGCCGATTTGTACTCGGAAGAACGTAACACAATGCGAGTGATGTAATACAGTTTTCGTATGGCTCCAAATGAGAATGTAATTGACAATGGTAGGCATTCGCTGCGGATGTCTGTCATTTTATTACACATTAAGGCAGTGCAGACACCAGTTTAGGGGTGGGTTTTTTTTTTTCGGAAATGGCATAACATTTCTACAGACCCACACAGGGACAAGGATGGATGGCAGCGAGCTTTGGACACACGCCTGGGTCGGGGCCCATTGTTCGGGCTTCCCTCCGTGTTTATCCCTGGCTTTGTCTCCCACCATGATACATACTTTTCATTGAGGCAAAACAGATTATTTGTTACCATAGTTTCACCAGTGCTCAGTTGTACCGCAAAACATAATAGGTTTAAAGGTAGGATGGGGGGGGGGGATGAAAGCCTCCTTCTGGATAGGGAAAATAAAAGATTACCTGTTCTTTTCATCTGTGATGATCATATTGTCGGTGACTGGCGTGAAGCTTTGTTTCTCTATCAAGTCAATTTCTCAGGAATTGGAGCGCTTTGGCCCCCATTCCCAATTTATCCCAATTCCCATTCCCCCATCATGCAGTTTTTAGATTTCGCTATGCACTTTCATGGTTTGGATTTGTTCCACAGTTATAAAAATTGTTTTGTTAAACACTTTAGATTAGGGGACACATATTAACTATTGATAAGTTGCTTATTAACATGCGTATTTGTAGTGTATTGGTTCATTATTAGTCATTACAAACCACTTATTAGCACCTTATTCTGCACTATTGTATTCTACAAGTATACCCAATTAACTATGGGTTTTCCCTCAATAGCCTCCTAATTAGTGCTTATAGAAGTGAATTAGGCTCTTAGTCTGCTTTGCTCAGTATGGGGTTTATAAGCCGCTAGTACCACAGGGAAATTATTAACGGGAAAACCCATAGTTATAGTTACATGTGTTCCCTAATCTAAAGCGCTACCAAAATTTTCATGTTGGGGACGATGTCAGCTGTCAATTCCGTTAGAATGAAGAAAGTTGAGACAGGAGGCTTATATAAATAAATGAGGGATTTGATGAGCGAGCAAACAAAGAGTCCATGCTAGTATATTCATTTCTCAACCAAGATGGCTGCAGCTGGCAAAATGCCTTAGAAGGTCACACTCTGACAATGGGCGCCTGAAGTGATGGATTCAAGTTTAGGGCTACAACAATGGAGTGATTATGCCAATGGTGCAATATTTGGATCTAATATTGGGACCATTGTCTTTCTCTTTGTACAGCACATTTATATCAACATTAATATATCTGGTTATCTTTTATAGTTGCAGACAAGGAGATGGCACTGAATTTGGTGACTGGGAAAAGTTTGCATCGGGCGTTTTTTTGGAAATATGCAAGTAAGTAAAAATGCATATTGAACATTATTTCCTGATTTGGTTGCCTAGAATCTTCCACCCGCATCCTGCACACGCCCCTGTCACTGTATACTGTATGTATTGTATTGTCACATAACCCTGATGCTCCAGTCTACCTTCACAGTGCTGTAGGTACTCCTTTGTTAGCCTACAAATCGTGCAGACGATCACCCCGCATCGGTGAGCAGTAAGGTTTTATACATAGTAGTAATGGCATTATTTTATAGCCATCATTCCAATGGGTTTTACAATGGGTCATAAAGCAAAACAGTTTGCAGTTCTCTCCACCGGCCCTCCACCTAATAATGAAAAGCCAAGATCAGCTGACTGCTAACTCTATTTACAAGCTCACATAATTCCATTGTGGCAGCACTATCAGAGTAAATACGCTTAGTCCAGTGATGCATACCCCCGTGGAAAATGAAAGCAAGATGAGATAGAGGTCACATGACCGCAGAAACACCTTTTAAAACACTTAATGTGCCTTAGCTGATGTCCGAAGCATGTAGGTTATTACCACAGTTGTGTGAAAGCTAATTAATGGATAATTTGAATGATATCCGCGATGCCTCGCTCGCACAGTCGGCGGCTTTGACCTTCCAGAACCTGATCATTTCTCACCCTGAGCTCTGTTTTTTTTTTTTTTTTTGCCAGGGGAGGCCATCATCAGTATGATGTCTGCTTATTTTGTGTGATCGCACCTAAATTGAAATTCTGCCTTGAAGGGCAATATTATGAGGGGTAGTCATCTGTGAAGATTGGTAAACTATAAATCTCATAACATATTACAATTGAATGTTTAAGGCTTTATCATTGCTCACGTGCGTTATGAAAAAAACGCAAAGACGCTTCACGGAGAGGGAAAAGAAATGTTACCTACAACTCATAACCTTCATATTGTGATAATCGCAGGTTTCAAGGCAAGGCATTAATTGAATCATATATCTATGAGCCGATGCTGCATTGTAATTTCTGAACTGCTGTGCATCAAATGAACATCAGGAGACAAGCGTGCCCAGCAAACAAGGTGGATCACGTGTTAATAAATCTGAAAGAGATATGAGAAAGAATGAATGGAGACCGGTGCACACAGTTCAGATTTTTTTTTTTTTTTTTTTTTCCTTTCCTTTCCTTTCCAGTGAGTGAGCGGGCGAGGGGACCGGCAAGGGAATATCTTTTAATATCGCTCGGAGCAAAGATATCCCATTTAGACATCGCTCAAACAGTTATTAACGGTATTGATTTATGTTTGAGTGATTGGAGGCCAGGGGAGGGAGATGAAGTCAACCGTCATGACCTCTCGCCCGGGGACGGAAACCGCCTGACACAGATCACGGGGGCTGTCTCTCTCGCTCTCGCTCTCTCTCTCTCGCCCGTGTGTGAAGCCGCTTTCTCGCCGGTGACATCTTAGATTACGGGATACGGGGGCTTGCAGACGGTGGCGTGATAACTCTCAGCGCGCGATATTGACCCGGTCTCTGCATCGCTTTCATCAAAATGTACTGTATCTGTCACTGCATTCACATTTGAGGCAAAGCACATGGGCGTTTTCACCAACAGTGTTTTGTTTCGCTTAATGAGGAATAGTATCTCCTTTAACCCTATTCTAGAGGTAGTGACAACATTTCTATGCACTGTTATAAGTACACAATACATGAGGATTCAGGATTCGCTTGAGTTCCAATATATTAGCTGAAAAAGACTTCATTTGCTTATTCAACAGTAAATTGAATGGCTTTTTTTTTTTTAGCATTTTCCCCCATCTCTCTTTTTAGGCCCATATCCCATTAACTCCAATGGAGGAGCTTAGCATACCAAATCTGCTCTTAATGAATTCTTATACATTCCTCAGAACCTCCTCCGGATTTCTAGCCTTGCCCACCCAAAATATGTGCGGCGTTGGCTAAAAAAAAAAAACAAAAAAAAAAAAACAGCACAATAGACGATCGTCTATTTCAAAAAAGGCGGAACTGAGCTGTTCGAGATCATAAAACATTAGTGCGGCATGTCATTAGGTTATTACAGGCTTATCCAGTAATTATATTAAGTGCATTACCATGCAAACCATTTAAAGGAAGGACCAGTTTCCAGAAATAGGATTTTCCAGCCCTCTCATGATTTGCCCTCAGCGAGCCAACCGCAGGACAAAATGTCAAATGATGCGGCTGCTGGATTGGATGGAGTTTATGACCAAAGAATTAAAAAAAAAAAATGAAAAAACAGCTTCCTTGTCTTGGCACAGGAGTTTTGAGAGGAGATAATATAGCTTGGATCATGCACTTCTAATGAATTCATATGTTTTTTTTTGCAATAAGCTATCCAAAATCCGCTCAGTCGCCATCGTGACTTTGTACCTTTCGATGTTAAGTCATGTTTCTTTGCATTTAAAGAGGGCCAGTCGTACGTATATTCAGGTGTCTTGGCGTATGAACCGAAAAAGTCTAGTCCCAGCCTTCGCGTCTACCTTCAGTTTTTCCTGCACCACGTCTATTATTGCGCTCCAAACATTTTTTTTTGGGCTCCGTGACCTCGTGACCAAGTTCCGCATCGCTTAATGTGAGCTGGCAGCGCGCTACAAGGCGACCGGAGTGGTTTACATTCGTTTAAGGCGGCGGCATCACTAATTGGCAGTTGTTGTTTCAGATTGCGATGTTTCCCCTCGTTTTTCGATCTCCGAAGCGAGCGGTGTCGTCTCAGGCAACAGTCTGCGCCCTCCCCCAAGTTTTTGAGCCCCCCCCCTCCCCCCTGAGACGATTGAAAAAAAGTTTATTCTAAGAAATCAAAACCCGGCGACGGAATTCTCCGCGGTCAAAAGGTTAAGCTTTTGATCTGAGCAAAGAGATGCTTTGAGGGGGAGAGAGAGAAAAAAAGAAATATTGCTAAATGAATACATGTTTGCATTCAACCTTACCTTTTTTTTTTTCTCCAGCAGAACACACACACACGCACCCCTTTGAAGTCGTGTTTGTTCGGAAACACTCCCCATCTCTCTCTCTCTCGCTCTCATTGAGTCCAGGAAATTCCCCCAGCGCACCGAGCGCCCGAGATTAGAGGTAGTAATCCAAACTAACCCCAGAAATTCAAAGAACAGGCTCAGAACTAATATTTGAGCTCATGTCTCACAAGCGGGGGCTATTGTCAGCGTGTGACTCATAAAAAAAAATAAAAAAAACGCGCGCTGTCATCTCGGAATCTGCTCTCGATAGATCCGGGCGATTTGAGCGTGGCCCGCTGATCTTCTGCAAACACGGCGAAAGCTGGCGCGAGAACTCTCGTACGGTGTGTGTGTGTGTGTGTGTGTGTGTGTGTGTGTGTGTGTGTGTGTGTGTGTGTGTGTGTGTGTGTGTGTGTGTGTTTTGGCTAGCGGTGGCCGCTTGGTGCACTTTTTTTTTTAAATCGTGTGTTTATTTGTATGTTTCACCCCGACGTGAACGACACAATATGCACACACACACACACACACCCTCCCAGACCACATGGTTCCCTCCTCTGTCTGTGTGTGTGTGTGTGTGTGTGTGTGTGAGTCAGATGGCCTGGCCTCCGTCTCGGGGTCGGGAGCGGGCGAGGGGGAGCCGGGACCCCGCAGAAGGACGATTCCAGATGATTCCTCGGCCCGTCGCTTGTCAGGAGGAAGGGCCCGTGATGAATGGACGGGGGGGGGGGGGCCCCTCGCTGTTTATTTAGACCTCCTTGTTTTCTGACACAGTTCCCGCACAAAGCAACAGCGACCGAAGTGCCTCGGTATTAAAACATAACCCTAAACCTGACAACAATCGGCCCGCGGGGAGCTTTTCCTCCCCGCTTTCGTTTTTTTTTTTTTTTTTTCTTACGGAAAAGCCCCGATTGTTCTCCGTTTTGTGGGGGACGCGGGACCAGGTTCGGGACCAGGTTTCCGGGGACCGGCGGGCGAGGGCGCAGCCGACTGTGCGAGGCTTTCCAGTACATTAGGAGTATATGAAAGAGCGACCGGGCCGGGGCTTTTTTAGATTGATACGGCCGGACGACATGTGGGAAAGCAGTAATCCTCTCGCTCTCCCCGCTGGAACCGCGGGTATTTTTCTTGGGGGATCGGGGGAGTATAGGCGGAGACGAATATGGCTCGGACTCACGGGGCCTGGAAATGGTGCGGACAGCTGCTGGCGCTTTGTGGACGTGTGTCCCCGATAAATAACTGTTTCCTATCTGTCAAAGCCACTTTTCACCTCCCTTTTTTTTCTGGCTGAGAACCGGATGAAAAGCGGAATCGGCGAGGGCCTTTTTGCGCGGCGGTAACGCATTGCTGCTTTTCTTCCCTGTGTGTAGTGTAGCATGCATGTAAAACATTGCTTCTTCTTCCCTTTTGTGAGTAGCGTGGGCATAATATATCGCTGTTTTCTTTTACTTTTCCTTTTTTTAGCGCGCCATTTCAGGTTTCCCGTCGCGTCACGGCTCTCCCGGAGCACATGTAGCACCTTAAACGTCCCATTGTCTGGACGAGATCATGTCAAATCAAGGGGTTTTTTTTTGGAGTGGCGCTCGCATGGCGCACAAAGTAAACAACGCATCTATTCAGGATCGGCACCATGCTAAACCCGACTTAACACCAAATACACCGACTGTGCCTAAAGATATTGAGTTTGTGCTTTGTTTTGCGCTCCAGAATGTTTCCTCTCCCGCAAATGCGATGCGGAGAGAGAAGACGGAGGGACTGCCTATTTTCGTGGCGGCGGAAAATGACTGAATGGGACGTGATGCAATGCTCCGTGTGTTGGGTTTTTTTTTTTTTTTTTTTTTTGAGAGCTTCAAAAGATGCCTTTTCGCTGAAAAGGTTTTTGTTGACAAGCTCCGTTCCCCCTCGCAGAATAAATGATGAGGAACAGAGTATGGAGAAGGAAAAAAAAAAAAAAAAAAAAAAAAAAAAATGACTGAAAACTATGAATATGCATATTCAAAACACGCAGAATTGATTCCAAATCTCTTTTCATGGGGAAGAGAATGCGCACATCCCTCCCCCCTCCGTTTATTAACTCCAAAAATCCTATTCACGGCGAAAAAGAATGGAGGTGAGAATAATTGTGCATTTTGTCCAAATGTGATCAAATTAAACTGGAAGCTGGAGTGTATTCTGTGTATTTGTACGCTGGTTTTTCAGAAGTGGTGTCCTGGTTTTAAATCCCCAAGTCTCAAGTGGGCACATCACAAAAAAAACCAACACAGTTTGGCAGCAAGCTGGCAGTCTTTGCTCGTACGAGGCCCAGAATTTAATGAGCATGAATAATGAATACTACTCAACATGCTGGTGACTGAGTAGGCTGCCAGTTATTAGGCCCGATGAAGGCCTTGTTTAGCCGGGAACACTCACTGTCTCGCTGAATGACGGACTCCCACCGATCCGCCGCGTTTCCCGACAACGCTGGAAATAACTTTTTCCTGATGCGGCGAAAAAGCGACGGGGGCGCCAACAACCAGATCGCACAAGTTCAACTGAATCCTGTCCAAAAAAAAAAAAAAAAAAATGTCCCTTAAGATGACAGGGAGATTGTTCTTGTGTGAACTAGACATTAAACTGATTCATAGCAGCCTAATGGCCCGTTTAAGTGTGGAACTAGCTAAATTAGGAGTAGGAAATCGTCTACTTAGAAGTCATACAGATTCCTAGACTTTACATTGTGGCTCTGAAATTCACCTGGCGCTCCTCTCTAACTGATGACCTCACTCTGTTCTTCTTCATGGATTAGACTCTTGGCTTGCCACAGTGGAGTTTAAAAGAAAGAGAGCTCCGGCTATACTGTATCTCGCCGCACTGAGCAAACATCAGTCCGCCCTCTGTCTGTTGCCGGAGTGATAAAAGTGTTTTATGAGTTTGTAAAGTACATGTTACCTCGAACTACCTGGTAAATAGCGAATTCCACGGCGGGGAGGTGCAGCCTCTCAGCCTCGCAAGCCAGCGCACTCCCCGCCGCAATGGATGCTGGTGCTGCTTGCAGAGGGATTTAAAGGATAAGTGGGGGGGGGGGGGGAGAGAGGGAGAGAGAGAGAGAGAGAGAGAGAAATACGATAGGTAGAGAGAGAGAGAGAGCAAGCGTGCAGATCAAATGCTCCAAATCTGTCAATCAAAACAACTGTCATTCCAGCGACCAACCTAACGATTAATTATTGACGATCGCCGTCTTTGTTGCTTTCTCACACCTTCCCTCTCTCTCTCTCTCTCTCTCTCTCTCTCTCTCAGTCTCTCACTCTCTTTCTCTTTTTCTTTCCCAAAGATTAGACACAGCTTCCAACATGAAAGCTGCCGACCTGTGTTTGGGTCTGTCACATGTGATTTCACTGCTGGTGCCATGCACCCCCCCCCTCTCCCGCTTTAACTGGATATCCTCTTCTCTCTCTCTCTGTTTCTCTCTCGCTCGCTCTCTCTCTCTCTCTCTGTGTCTGTCCTCTATCTCCCCATCCTCTGTTGCTATGGCACCTGCCAGGTCGCCACGGGGACCCTCATATCTCCACTCATCCGCCTGCTCACCCCGGTGTCGATTCTATCCAACCCAGCTTCATGTCAGTGAAAAGCAGGAGTAAGACCCCTCGCTGTTTAACACTCCAGAAGTTAACCGGGGTCTCTCTCTCGCTCTCTCTCTCTCTCTCTCTCTGTCTCTCCTCTCCTTTTCCTCTCTCTCCCTCTCTCTCTCTCTCTCCTCCTTCAGTGAGAGACCCTATTTTCACTCGTGGAAGAAAGAAAAAAGAAAGTCTTGTCACATCGAAGAGAGAGCTCTAGTAGAAGAGATATATATTTATATGTATGTTTTTTTTTTCTACAAGCAACATGCATAATTTGGTCTTAAATCCATTGTTTTTTTTGTGTTTTGTTTTTGTTTTTGTCAGCCAAGTATGAAACCTTCTTTCATCTAATGTAAATAAAAGAGAGGCCACCATGTATTGTGTGTATAATTCTCAATTCTCAATGTTATTTCTACAAGAGTGAGCAATGCTAATGTTGCATTACATTACATTACATTATGTGTAATGTCATTTTTGTTCAAAGCAACTTACAATAAGTGCATTTTACCAGCTGTATATCATAATCTTCAATAGGAATAAGCAGCATTTGTGGAATCAGAAATATTTTTTTGTTTTTTGTTTGTTTTTTTAAGTTGCAGGCCAATATAACTATATATTATTGTGAGGGGGCTAGAAGTGTGTATGTCTGTGTGTGTATGTGTGCAGTGTGTTCAATCCCACATACAGAGCAAACCCATACATACAATGTAATAAGCTGCAAATGAAGAGAATAGCTGCCTAAAAAAACTCAAACGCTGCATGGGAAGTGCGATACATGGCATCACTTCTGAAGAAATCCCTGTCTAACAAGTGTTCCTCCCACTGAAGTTCAAACGGGATCCATGTCAACCGCAACTTTGGACGCGCTCCGAGAGTAATATAACATGATCTATATATCCGCCATACAGTCTGCAGACAAAAAAATGCCCCTATGACTCAAAATATACAGCGCAAAAACATTCTCCCCGCTGCAATCCCATCATTCTCCTGAAACGAAGGAGGCGATTTTTCTCAGCTCGAGGTGGTCCAAAAGGGAAGGGAAAAAAAAAAAAAAACAGAAAAGAAAAGAGTTGTGTTGTTGTTGTCAGTCAGGTATAGCGCTTCATAAAAAAGTCATTGGCGTTTGCCGGGGCTGCCATGTCTCTCACTGTCAGACGCCATCCTGTCACAGACACGCCGCCCGAGAGTCCTGAGCGGAACCGCGTCCCATCCAGGTATCAGCCCCCTTTCCCCCTGTCTCGGGCCATATGTTTTCTGCTATTTCTGTCAGCGAAATCACATTTACAACAACCACTGCCGGTTGTTTACAGAAGTTTAAGCTCCTCTGATACATTCCCGCTTATGTTTGCATGCTTTTTAGCCCCATAGATAATACATGAGCTGTTTTTTTTTTTGTGTGTTTTTTTTTTTTTTTTTTTTTTTCCAACGGAGGGGAGACGTTGCCATATGCATGGAAGAATAAACGAAGACCTAAACTGACAGCACCATCTGCCAAACACGGTTGACGTCAAGAGAGAGTGGCCCCCGCTCAACATTTTGCCCAGCTCTCAGGAGGATGCCACATTGTCATCAGTGCTAATACTAAATATTAATAATTTGTTGACCCCAAAGTGTTTAGAAATCACTGATGCAGACACATATTGCCCTTCTGAATGGCATATGCAGATGTCAGGTGAGCGCCACCGGACTGCTGTGCTCAGGGTGTGTGTGTGTGTGTGTGTGTGTGTGTTGTTTTTTCCGGGAGCTCAGAGGCTAGACAACTTCCACCAGGATTGTCATGAATATTGCATCGCTCCACATACCCACATAACTCCTCCCTCCCTCCCTCCCCTCACTCACACACACACACACACACACACACACACACACACCGGTCGAAGACACAAGCTTGAGGTGTCGCAACAAACCATTTCTCGCAGCTAAATGAGTCGCTTCCTACAAAGTAAACATTTAACAATTTAATGCTCTGTACTGGGCTTTATTATAAGGCAGACATTTTTTTTTAATGTTTTTATATGTATATCATAATTCATCTGCCTGCTCTAAGTCAGCAGTGCGTCATATACTATGTTATTATTGATCACTACTGATTTATCTCAGTTAATGCGAAGCAACAGGCACAATTTTTGTCGTTAGGTACAAGCCCAAATTCAGTGAGAAGAGAATTGATGCAGATTAGTTGTAAAAAAAAAAAAAAAAAGGATATTACACTATGAATAAACAAATATGGATCCATAAACAAGCCAAACAGAAATGGCAAAGATGATCAAACAGCTGTCCTTGTAACTCTCTGACTTGACATATTTAAGCAGAAACTACAATATATGAATTTCTGTACTAATACAGGATATACTGTATATATGTATAAATCAATGGGGAAACTACAATGGCTGTAGGTGAATTATAGGGCAGCTGAACTGTGGATCAGTGGTGAATTCATGGTATTTCTACTGAATAATATTCATTACTCTCTCACAAGGATTTCTCTCCTTAGCTCTTATTTCATTTCATTTTCCCAGCATGTTGCTCACACATGATCATTCAATGGTCACAGGGATATTATAGGGCACTAAGGTTTTGACCTCTGCACTCATTTTTGGTCAGTTTTGTTGACATAGAAACTGAAGCTCATTCTGCTGCTGCCCTCGTTATAAATCACTCCGGATGAACGTCAGCTGAAATTCTTAAAACGCGAATGCTATAAAGTGGTCATGAAATATATTCTGACTGCAAAAGCGAACCAAAAAAAAAACCTAAAAAGCTCCCGACTACGGTAACCGCTCCCGACGGACTTCTCGGAGCTGATCCATCTCTCCAGACACTAGATGCATTTCACCTTGGCATCTGCTGTGATCGCTTCTGTTTTCCTCCCATACGTCTTTATTAGTTCATAACTGATGGGGACACCGCGGGACGTCACTTGATGAGAGGCGGCGTGTCAGTGAGACTGATTTATTCCCAGCATTTGCTCCGCGGCCGTGCCAACTGACCCGGTCCGTCCCGCTCCCCGCCCCGCGCCGGCCCTCCTCCGCGCACACACACACACACACACACACACACACACACACACACACACACAACCCCCTAACGCCTTGGCGAGCTCTGCTTACCCTCAGAATAGGACCCATCCCGCCAAGGTGCGGTAACTTTATATGCAAAACATCCACCCCCTCCCCCCCTACCCCGAGTCATTTCACAGATATCCGATTGAATTTCGCCTGAGATGCGAGTTGATGATGCAATGAGTGATTTCGCATGCCGTCAGCAGAAGGCGTTTCTGCTGACGTTCTGACCATGAATTATAGCCGCACGAACAGCCCGACACTTTCGTATTAATCCTCAGATCACAAGTCGGTTCATATGGACAGCGAGTTTCAGATGTTTGGACAGAATATAGTGGATGGCGAGGCTACCATCGCATGGATAACATGGAGCGGACGGCTAGCGTCAGGCTTAGATCGTGTTGCTAAAATCTGTCGAGTGCCTTGATCTCCCCCCCCCCCCCCCCCTGCAGTCCTTAGATGGGGACGGGCAAACGGTGAACTCCATTCTGCTTCGTCGACAGAGGGTGCTGTAGCAAGTTTCATGTGGAACAGTTCAACTTTTTTCGATTTTCTTGACGTTCCGCCTCTTGACATGCCACGGTTCTTCTCATCGGAGCAACCAAACAAGAAGCCACTTTAAATGTAATTTGCACTGATATATTTTCTTATGATTATCTTGTGAATTCCCAAGAGGTTTGGGTTTGAAAATGCTCTACGTTTGAATTTGGAAAATAGGATACATGCATACTATTGATACACAACATCAACTAAAACTGACCGGAATGACTTTTTATACCATACTTTTGAATATATTATGGGAATCTTAATGTCATTCAATGTTTTCAATGTTGTCAACACAGTGGATTTACTTGTTGTTATCAATTAATCTGCATCATTTAAGTTCTATCATGCTCTATAACTATAACACAATAACCCACATTTTGCCTAGCAGCAGACCTATATTCAAATATTCTGCAAAAAAAAAAGCAAAACTCTGTCTATACTTCTACGTCAGCTCAAGAGTCCTAAATCTTAAATGGGGCACATCTATTTACTCGTCTTTTTTTTTTGGACTCCTGAACTCTGGGTTTCGCTTCAACGGGGATATTGACGCCACGAAAAGCCTCGGTAGATGAGCTGGGTATAGCGGGGGGGGGGAAACCACGGCCTGTCACTGTTCAGGAAGCAACAGCTCTATTACCCAGTCTAACATAAGCTTTCTGGGGCGTTTATGCAGTCCCCATTGATTGCAGCGAGTCAGAGGGCTGAAATGCATTTGTTGGCAGGCAGCGGTGGCAGACACAAAAGCATGGGTGGGTGTCAGCTTTTAATTGTAACTGTCTTGCAGAATGGGTGTTGTTTTAATATCCTGTATAGATTTTTATGTAATACACTTACTTGTGCAAGGCAGCCCCGAGCAAGAATCAATTCAGCCCAAAGGATCCCGTCCTCCTCCCCTTTTGTTAAAAGCCAATCTTGTTTTAATGATGCATGAAGAAATATTCAAGCATTGACATTTCACTGTCAGGTTTCTTTAGAAAAATCAATTAAGATAATACAGCTTTGACCCAGTTATCCAGTTAATGCTTATTAGGGATGTAATATGATTTACTGTCAGCATTTATAATTCTTTGCATCTCATCCCATTAGCCCTGTGACTGTTTCATAGAGCGCCGTGCAACGGTCACTTCTAGGAAACTACAGTCGCTGGGAGCTGATAAAATGGAGTGGAAAGGAGTAATGACATTGATTGGGATTGGTGGGCAGGTTAAATGTGAGCCCCTGAGGCATTCTCTCTCTCTCTCTCTCTCTCTCTCTCCCTCTCTCGCTCCAGCTTTCACTCAGTCTGTCTCCCTCTGTCTTTCTCTTTTTCCACCAACCGTAGCATGATGGAGTGCCGAATACTGCCCGGCTGCAAAATTACACATTTGTCATTATCATAGGGATCCAACAGGGACGTTTATTGTCATTTATCTGAGTTACCTTAATTATCTGCGTTGGCTACCTGTCATGCCGGGATATTTAACTCGGCCGGTTTATTAGATTCGGTAGATCTTTCCCCACTGTCTGTTCCCTCGACTCTGTATGTCACCGGAGTCAGTTTTCCTGATTGTAATAGTCACAGAAATTACCATCATCAAAAGTTTAAATGTTCCATCCTGCGTTTTGTCTGTCTCATGATATTATTCTTGACTGGGATATGCAAATGTGGTGCAAAGAGCGACAATTCACTAAGTACATAGTCGGGAATCCACGTATATCACAGATTAAATACTATATGAGAGGGAAGATGATGTCAAGCTAAAACAAGACAACAGCCACCATGAATAGAAACATCCACAACTGTACAAAAACTTTCATCCCAACGTGAAATTATGCCCAGAAAAAAAAACATAAATATCCCGCTAAATTAGAATTGCCTCGCACAGTAGGAACAAAAAGCATTGTATCCCAAGGGGTACAGCAGAAGATCACTGGTGTCTTCATAATGGAAAATGTTAAATCTGTTTTACATTGTTACATGGCTTTTTTTTTTTTTTTTTTTTTTTTTCGACTTTCATGAAATCCACCGACGTTCTTTGTTGTAAGAACTAATTGTGGCGCTGGAAAGAGGGAGTCGGGGCGTAGAGGCGCTGAGTCTGTCTCTCAGCTGGTGCGGGCCTGATCCCGGTTCAGCTTTATGGCATTTTTAAGGCTGACAACAGTGAACTCGGAGCGCCACGACGTCACTGCGCCCGACATGAAAGGAACGGCATCTTTATGACATCTGGGGGGGGGGGGGGGGGGGGGACAGGAAATGTTCGGCGTGCGTTGGAATTCACATATGAGATTTCGAGATTTTATGGGACTTTTGAAACGAATCGCGAGGTTTTTCCTTCATATAACCACCATTAATTAACACATCTTTAAAATGAATATATTGTACATGCATGTGTGTGTATACTGTATGTGTGCGGGCAAATGCAAAAAAAGCCCAAGTGTACATTTGTGCATGGCCCAACAGTTTGTGCGCGCTCATGCCCACACATATGTGCAGGTCGATGTGTGTGTGTGCCTGTGTGCGTTTTTCAATGCGTGTGTGTTCTTCTTCGTGTAGTTTGAATGCGGCGGCGCTAATGCCTGGTCTGCCATGGTGCCTGCGATCATCTTTCACAAAGGTCAGGGGTTAAGTGTCAGGAAAAGTGACACTGTCTTACTCTGCCCTTTAAAACATTTTGAGCAAAGGAGGGATAACGCTCAACGAGGGCAGATTACTGTCAGCTGGAAATTAAAAATGTGCCTGAGAAGTATTTTAATTTAACCTAATTAGGCGTGTTTGGAGATGGTGGAATAAAAAAGAGAATGAATCAAGCACTCACCTTGTTACAGTATGTAGTTTTCAAACCTTTATATAATAGCAGTTATGATATCTTACTGTATACCACTCAGTCATTGATTTTGTTGAATAAGAAGGGCATATATACAGGATTGTATAGCCTACAAAGCTGTTGCTAATTGTGGCGTTTTAGAGACAAAACAAACCCAAAAAAAAAAGCTATGACAAATTGTACAGATTGTATCTGTTGTTTTCATTTAAGATCCACAAACTGAATTACAATGCTTACAAACAAGGAATATAAAACTTGCATATTTTAGCCAACCTGTGCGAGTGAATCCCTAAACACACACTTCCACTTTAAACTTACTCCCTTTTCACGGCTGCTTTGTGTTTTGGCAAGCCAAAGAAAAAACACACAATCCCTGCCTACCTACCTAAATGCATATCGGCAATCCATTGGCACAAAGGCATCATCTGCCTGTGTATACAGAGCAGCAGCAGCCACTTTGGATCCTGAATCTCAATGGGCTCATAGTGCCTCCGACGCCCATCTGTTCCGAGCCAGCCAGCGAGCCACTAAGCGGCAAACTTTGATCCCCATGTAGATTTTTTTTTTTTTTTCCCAAACCCATCCGGATTTGCCTGGCCCTTAAGAGCCATTGTGCGGCTGCCCTGGAGTACAAATTCTAGATTCATTATGAGCGTGGGCGGCAACCTTTGTATTCCCCAAAGCGCAGATGTATGCAGACAACATATTGCTATTTGGTAGCATAAAAGCCCCAGCCCATTGTTCATTGTTGGTTCATATATCACAAGTAGCACTCAAATGCAGAGAATGTGAGAGAGCAGAGCGCCCGCCATCAAATACTGCCGGGGAACATTCAGCGTTAAAGATGTAATTTTTCCGACATCACTCATACTTGACCCCAGCACCTATTTGTTTTATCTCTCCGTGTCGGTTTATTGGAGGAAGCTTCAATTAGGCTGTTGTTTAATCCCCAGACAAGGCATACATGCACTACATTTTACATTTGATCAGGGCGATGCCTTTTAATTGTTATTGCTTATTTCTCAATACACCTTACACATCATGATACACGGGTGACACTTTGAGAAAACATTCATAAGCAATTGTGCAGAAAATCATGGCTGGAAAAAATGTTTTCCCATCATATATATTTATATATTTGTATATAAATTATAAATATGTATTGCATATTTGTATCATCATTTCCTAGCCCATTGCAATATCCACATTAACTAATTTACCAATCCAAATGCCTACTGAAGGCAGTACTGTCTATTTGGAATGCTTTAAAAAGCGTGTTTTATACATTTAAAGTTATATATTAATCATATTGCATTCAATGATATGTGCAGACAACAACAACAACAATAGATTATCAGCGACTTCACATCCTTATAAATACAGTAAGTTCATCTTCTTCATTGTTTTGTGTGAGGAATTTGATTTTCCTTCCTTGACAGTAATAGCAAAAACTTAAAGTATTTTAGTCAAAAGTATTTTAATGGGGGGAACGCGGGTGACCAATAGGTGACAGGCAGGTATTAATTCTCAAAACACATAATTATGCAGAAAAATGTTGACTGCTTTGCGAAAAAAAAAAAAAAAAAAGAGAGAAAAAAAACTTGCATGGTGACACCTCTACAGGTTTTTTTTTTTTTTTCCTCTCTTTTTTAGAGACATGGCAGCGACATTAGCATTGGTCATTAGTGGCAGACACATCCGCCGAGTGTCGAATACAGAGGCTCATACGCAGACCCTATTTGGTTACCTGTGTGACAGGCTTGTTCAGGACACCAGAAACAGCTGTCCTGGCCTGTGTGAGCCGAAATAATTAGGCCTGTCATCTCAGCGCTCTGATTTCCCCTTCAGCCCGCTCCACAAAATGCTAATATTTTGCTTTCATTGTCACATTCACCTTGACACGGATATTGCCTCGGCGCATAACTGGATGAGATGACTCTAAATTTGCATTGTTCGTTCTAATAAATTTGCTTCCTCTGTACCTCGTGGCAGGACCCATCAGATAAAGTCTCCCGGAGTGTCATCAATCATGGCCCGGGCTGACAGACGGCTTTCGCCTTCATTTGTTACATAGAGGAACATGCTTAATTATTTGTACTGTAATTAGTTGGGAAAATGTCAGGAAATGTCAACTCTCTGTTCGCCGTGGAAGGGGCTCTGCTTGAAAGCCACAATGACTGAAGTGTCATTAATGCCACGTAACAAGATGAGGATCAGCTGGGGGAAGAGGGAAAGGGGGGGTGGGGGTGGTGGGGGGACGACGGGCTTCTTAGAATGTAATCATGGAGAGAGTTAGAGGGAGACGCAAATCAGTGGTGCTAGCTAGCATGATGGGCATCTTATTAGCCGAGCAGCCAGCCAGCTGCATTTCTCAACCGCGTCTTGTTTCCCTCCGCTTTCCTCACAGTGGCACGAAATAAAGGCGGCGAGCGGGGAAAAGAAAATGAAGTCAAGTAAACAATTCCGGCTTCCCACTCGCTGTCAAGCCGGCCGCACTTTGCTATGTTATATTGCCTGTCATAAACAGGCATTATGCCAAATAAGAAAACAATGGAGAGAGGCTTCTCGCTTCGGCTCCCCCCCCCACCCCCCCCTCGCTAAAGCAGAACTTTTACAGTGCAATTAATAGCGAGCCAAAACTGCGCCCATTGAAATGCTATCGCTGAAGTAGTTAACAGGGTGATTATGTGCCGACAAAATAATAGCTTTGGTCCGTTTCCTAATAGCCAAGCCCATAATTTCATCACACTTCCTTCCTTTAATTATACAAAATGATTATTTATTGCAAAATTAGAGGACAAAGCCATTAAATAACCTTCACAGCATATTATATCACTGCTAATTATTGCATTCAGCTGCTAGCAACTGTGAAATACATATTTTAGTGCCTGTTTGTTTTAGCGACAATTGGCTAATGTGTGTGGACAGGCGACTTGAATGCCTATCCAAAAAGCAAGGTAATTTACACTTGTTTGAAAAGGGTGGTGGTGGAGGGGGAAGGGGGGGAGACAAAGGGACAAAAAAAAAAAAAAAAAATCCCATAAGGGCTATCTTTTGTTTTGGAGGGAAATATGTAGCATTATGAGGTCCCGTGGGGGTTTTCGGTGGCCATTCGTCTTTCCAAGCGCCTCACAGTGGGAGCGTGGCGGAGCAAGGCTCAGCCCCGCTACCTTGCCCACCGACAGCCACTGATGGTCATCCAAGAAGCTCCTTAATTAGCCCGCAATCTGGCAACGACCCGTGTTCCCGAGATGTGGCAGCCCTGTTTAAATATGATGCCAGATGCAGTCCCACCTTCAGCATGTCATCTCATTGTCCTAGGCAGCCAGGAGGGGAGAGAGAGAGAGAGAGAGAGAAGGAGAGAGAGAGAGCACAACATCCCCCCCCTACAACACAGCATGTGACACTTTGGGCTTATTTTCCTTTCCCTTGTTTCTATTTTGCTTTCTGTCTTCTTCTTCTGCTTCTTCTTCTTCTTCTCCTCCTCGCTCCGGCACACCCAGCGGAGCGAGCGATATGGCGGGTGACCCGGGGCGACCTCCGCCTCCAGAGGGCCGTGCAGTTTGGATTTACCCCCCCCCACACACACACACACACACACACACATAAGGGTTTAACCTGATCTATTCCGCCGGTCTCATGAGGGAGTGTTTTGCTGCTAGAGTGGGTGAATAAATCCATACACACACACACACACACATAAACATGCATTCATAACCCTAGAATGGGTAAAACTCATTCATGCACACACACTTATACACATACACAGATATACACTTACATTTGGATTCACTCTACACCATATAGTCAGGACAATTTTTGATTTTTGAAAGAGATTTCTCATGATTTCCATATTTAACTTTGCTAACTATGAACTCTCAGTGCTTCTGAAACACAACTTATCATGTATCTCCAGCTTGAGATGATCATAAATGTTGTATATATACATGTACACGCAGTTTATAAACCAACAACAATGTATCTAACCCTGTGGCTTAGCGTATTTCTAAACCACCTCAGACCAACAGCCACAAGGATAAAGCATCCGAAACGAGGAGACCATGTTGAGTAAACCCATTAAAATCCAACCGAGTTTGACCTCCTTTTATAGAGACGTACAGTAATGCTCGATATTAGACTAATCTGCGATTCAATATGTAGAGCAAGGGGAGGCATTCTCTAAAATGGTGTAAACATGTCCCAGAGCCGTCTCAGATTCCCCTCTTATAATAGTTTTATTTCAGAACGTATAAATAGTGGATGTGGCGTAAATGCTCACACGGCCCCCTCTGTTCGGCTTGTTCGCTCGTCTGCTTCTTCTAGGATTTAGGCCGTCACATTGCACAACTTTGTGTTGCAGCGCTCATAGTGAATGTGGATAAGCTAAGAGGACCGAGGACTGTTTTTTATAGACTGCTCAGTTCATGCCAGATGTGCTGCTTTTTCCTCAAACACAGTCGTATCATTGGAGACGTCCGCTGTACTGATTTGCACGGCATCGTTTTCCGAATAATTCCTTTTTAGGGGTGGAGTAAGTGCAGTAGTAGGGCAGCAGACGTGTAAACATGTCCACCATACATAATGGCTTTTTTAGTGCGGACAATTTACAAATGTTTTGGTACTGGTTCCATCTCCATAGCTTTTGGTGAAACCCCCTCAAAAGATAGGCTTAAATAAATAATAAATATTAAATTTGAAATTTGACGTCACTGGTAAAGCCTGCATGATAGGTAACTGAATGACAACAGGCACACTGCTCATTATGAATAAATAAAGAAGAAGAAAAACACGGCCATATTTGTAGTACTTTCTGGTACTACATTGACCCCCATATGTATTTTAACCCACACTATGCCTATACTACCTATCAGAGCCATGTTTTTTGAAGTAGTGGTTTTATACCAATGTTAGTAAAACACCAGTCAAACAGAAGAACCCTATACCATATTAGGTAGATTATTGATTAGGGATGGCACAATGGGACGGTTCACGATTCAATACAACCACGATACGATGTAATAAATAAAAGTTCAACAATAACAAACTATGACTTTGCAGAATTATGTTTATTTCTGAGCTACAAATCTTTCTAGCGATGGCATTAGCTTGCTAGAATGTAAACAACAATTTAAAAATGTCATTACAAAGTGACAATAATATAATTTGTGATTACTACAGCAGAATAAAAAGCTAATATCGCGATTTATTTTTCTGCCCCGCGACATATTGTTACATTTTCGTATCGCGATATATTGAATTTCCATCCCTACTATTGATATGATGTCTCAATTTAGCAAAAAAAGATAATGTCTCTTTAAAGTGCCGTCACCCAGATCAGATCAATGGGGGGGGGGGGGGGGGGACAAGTGACAACAACTTGAATGCAAAGTTAGCATCCTCAGACCTCATTCACGTGCCGCCGCCGCCCCGCGTGGGGAGGGGAGATAATCTAATCAATTTTCAGAGAGAGGGAAGACGCGGGGACAAAAGGGAGAGGTGGGGGATCGAATAGAACATTGAGGAACACTGAGAAATATCCAATTGTTTGAGTAGATGTAAAATGCCAAAGCCTCTTAGAACATTGTAAGTCTTTATTCGGTAATACATTATCATGCATATTTCATACGGGGGGGGGGGGGAGATTACTAAAACGGAATTGTGTGTCTTTCTGTTGTATGTCTTTATAATTACACCTTGAAGCCATAGCTGGATTTTTCTCCCCCGCCCTCCCCCCCTCCCGTCTTTTTTCTCCATATTCATGAAAAGCAGACTTGTAATTTGATAAAGGGGGAAGCTTGTGTTCTCAACTTCATTCAAACGGCATCATGGCGCCGTATTAAAGTGGGCATCTGTGTTCTCGCGGCATTAATCTCTTCAAGCACATTCCAGCTGCTGTGATGTGCGAGAGGGAGATAAGTCTTAAACAGTCTAAAGCTAAGCAAACCAGACAACTCTATTATTGGCTTCATAATTGCTTAATTAAACTTTTGTCACTAATCATTATGAGGGCAATAGAGCTGTTATACAGGCTTTCTGTTGAGCAGGGGGGGGGGGGGGGAGAAAAAAAAAATCAATAAACTGTGTTGGGGGAGCTGATTTCTCTCTCTCTCTCTCTCTCTCTCTCTCTCTCTCTCTCTCTCTCCCTCTCTCTTTTTGTCCTCTGCAAATGAAATTCATTGCTGCCGGTTAGTGATCTGTAGGTCTGGAGCTCGGCTGATATGAGCTGCCATCACCATTTGAATTGAGGGGTATTCAGTAGCACATGAATATGAACAAATGGCAAACATAAATCTCTTGCATGAAGTACACCTTCTATCCCTTTATTATGGAACAATTGACCCATCTAAAATGAATTCTAATGCCAGGGAAAGCATTTAGATTTAAATTACACCGCGGGTCCCCTGGACCTGAGAGATGACGGCATAAAAAAGATTAATATGCTAATTATTTTCTCTCCCCTCTCTTTATTCCTCTTTTCGACATTTGCGTGGGGTTATTGTGAGCCGTGTAAATAAGATGACTGTTTTGTCAAGGAATGACTGTGAGGTTCCTTTCCGTAAAGTACGCTTTAGATCACTGACATGCATCTAGCCATGGCATTATCTTTATTGTTTTTTTATTAGCCGGTGGATTTTTCTTTTTTTTTTTTTTTCTTTTTTTTCTTACCCCTCTTAAAGCACTTCATAAAATGTGTGTTCAGATGTGTGTGTTCAGTGTGCAGATAATTATTTTCCCGCTGCTGACCCAGAAAGTCCATCAGATGCAAACGGAACACAGAGTGAAGAGGGGAGGGGGGGGAAGATTGCAGGTTCCTCTCTCTCTCTCTCTCTCTCTCTCTCTCCTCTATGGGAAATGTTTAGTGTCCCTCCAGAGCAGTCAGAAGCGCCCTTAGATGGTCCATTACAGGGGCCACCGTTCATTCCAAGGTTCTGCCAAACGATCACAGTTTAAATTATGTTGTTTTTCATATCCTTTAATTGGCCTGGCTTTGAAAAACCAACTTTTCGCTTTGAATGCGTTGCCATAGGCAGCCAATTGGCAAGAGCGCAATAGGGGCAAAAGCCTCATTTCATAATTTGTAGGCACTTTAAGGTTGGCTAAGCCTCTGCGGCAAATTGAAAAGTGTCCAAAATGTGAGAAGGGAAAAGAGCTTTTTGACTGTGCGTCACCATGAGAATACTTGACGACATGGTGCAATATGTGCCTTATCTTGCAATTATTGCAAGCAAAATGTATTGGTGAAACCCCATGTGGCTTACAAGCCTTATCATGCCTCTTTTACGACATAGGGACTCTATTGAAGCACGTTGTAATTTAACACCACAGTTGTTATTCAAACATACTTATGCCAATAGTCTTTTTTTTATTGCTGGTGGAAACAGGAGAAGTCCCTTGTCTATTCATATAACTATCACAACACTGATGATTCCTCCAGAGGGCTTTTGTCCCACTAGAATGCGATGTTTTGGCATGATGGGACCCCACTGGTTATGTTGGCACACACAGTAAAACGTTCACAATAACTACAGAGGCACTTGACCCTTCTGAGTGTTTGAGGAGGACATGGGAAGTTATGGGCTAGAAGCGAGTAAAATAAATTGAAATGAACAAAATAGATGTGAGGGAAAGTTCCTGCGCTGTAAATAAAAACCACATCGATATTTGCTATAGGAAATAAATACGATCACCTTTTTTCAACAAGCCTCTGTCAAAACCAATGAGCATGAGTGATTCCATTCGGCTTGTGTGTAAGCTACTCTCTTGGCTTCCGTCTGGGTTCAAACATGATCCTCTTCAGGCGGTATGACAAGAACTACTGCTTCGCCCAGACAAGCGGAGAGCAGAGGCCAGACTGCCATCTACAGTTATAACATGTCTGGAAAATCCTGCAAAGCCAATGCAAGAGAAATGCAGTTTTATTCATTTCTAGACTTGTTAATTTAAGGATGGGAGACAGTAACATTAACTCAAGTTATCAGACTGCTAGTTTTCATCTGTAGTCCCTTGATAGGTACAAAGGACATTGTCACAACAAGACTCTATGTTAATGGATGGTGAAATGGACCTGGTGTCCAAAATATTAAGGGAAATAATCAATAAGCAATACTCAAAAACATCATGTCGTTTTTAATGACTTACTCTGCAACAGCAATTACAGTATCGGGAAACTCTTAATGAGAAATACTAATTATAACCAACTGGAAGGGGAAAAAAAAGTTATCCTTGGTTCCCCTAAAAAGTTTAAATATCATTTAATAAATTAACTTTCTTTGTGTAATGAATGGTTTCTGCGTCTCAGCTGAGAGTGAGTGTGTTAATGAATTGCTTCGAAAGCATCTGAAGACAGACTTAATTACAGAGCCCACAGTTCTTGCATTATTATGCCATATATCCCCAGCTGAATACAATTCAGCAGCTAGATAAACAAATTTCATGGCAGCCTTTATGGCACTACTTTCTGGCCAGCCATTGATACCAGTGTTTATTCGCAGGGCTGCGTGAAGCGTGGCAGGCATGAAAATGTGGCATTAAAAGTGGAATCCTTCATTTTCATCTCATTAAAAAAAAAAAAAAAAAGAAGAAGAAGAAGACTGAGTAGAATGCAAATATGACACCATGAGCTTGTAGCATGCTTCTAGGTCGGCCATATTCCCAGCAATGGTTTATCATATGGTGGAGTGAATGAGTGTGGAAGTTGATGATCTACTGTATGTGGCGGCTCATTTAATTTGCCAGTAGAGTTTCTGGAGTCGCTGCGCTATAATGCATTGTTACCAGATATTATATTTAGACACAATTATGGATAAGAAAAAAGTGTACTGGCTTCTATGATATCACATTATCATCTAATTACCATTTTGCCCATACTCACAACCCGTCCTTGATGTAAACTAACGTGAAAAACGCACATGTAGCTTTCCCATATTTATCATGTAGAGTATCATAACATTTTTCTTCTGTGGTTTTTGCTGCGTGCCTCTCACCCAAGCCAAACAAACAGGGCATTGTGCGTTACATGTGTGTATGAGCGCTGGTTTGCAGCTGCGTTCCTTTGTGCATAGCCTGCTGTCCATTGCGGCCACACACACACACACACGACAAGACACTTCCTTTCCATTGTGTGTGTGTGTGTGCGGGTACCGTGGGTAACGCTGAGAACACTGGCGACAGTGCCCACGCCCTGGGGCCCCGCCATGCCTTTCCTACACCCTTCATTTTCGTCTGGGGACTCCAGCCTTCGGAGCAAATGTCTGTTTTTGACTGAAATAATACAATGAGTCTGTGGACAGCTGTACTTTACACAAATCCTATCAAATTATAGAGGGATGGAAGTCCAGAGGAAGGACGGAAGCCTAGGTTTCTTTTTTTATGTAAGATTGCAAAATGGCGTATCACCCTGCAACAAGCTATTTTCTCCACTTTTTTTTTTGTTTATTTTATTTTATAGTTGACATTGCTGCCCAGGTAAAGAAATTAGTTCATGACCATGGGATTCAAGCCAAACCATTGAAAACAAACTGTATATTTTGAGAGATATACAATCAACTACAGTAGCAAATGCAACCATTTTTTCTCAATTCTTGAGAGGTAAACTGTAGAGAAATGCAGTTCATGGAGGACTTATATACTAGCAAGGCTTTCAGATTCATTATGGGAGACTATAGTTGTTTTGGTGTTCTTAATCTTGAGAAAAAATATGTATTTATTTGTTTTGACTCACTTTTTACTTATTTTTACACTCTTCTCCAGGGCATTTGTCTGAAGCCAAAGAGCGAGTTGCCTCAAAATGTTAGGAAAAGCTGCAAAGTGCCTCTTTAAAGCACAACACACACAAGCGGAAATCATTTAATGGCACGTTTGTATCTCCACTAATCCTTGAGCATTCTTAAAAAATTGCTCACTCCATACTGAAACATGTAATCACTAGCCTGCCAGCTCACAAAGGTGTACCCAGGTTTTCGGCTTGATAGAAGTAGCCCGGTCAATTAAAATAATTATAGTATTTCTGTGATAACTGCAAGGTCGGGGTATTTTGGAACATTTAGGGGATTTGCAATTGCATATAATTGGAGCTGTGAAGTCCACCTCCTACTTTTCTTATGAAGCGCCTGATTATATGGAAGAGCACACAGTCATTTGGCGAGGGTTAGCTTTGGCGTAGTGTTTCTTAAGTTGTGAGTCGGGACCCAACATGGGTCACAGGTCTGTATCTGGTGGTCCCCGTGTGTATGTGTTGAGTTTCAGGGTGAGGCTCAATTGATATATTTATATTTCCTCTTTAATTTTGTCATATAACAATTCAAGGAACATGATAACATGAGTGTCAATTCAGAGGAAAATGTTTGAAAATGTGCCATGAGGCAGAAAAATATAAAAATTAAGTAACTCATTTTGCATTAATATAAATCTTCTAAAAATTTCCTACTAAGCTTTTATGAATCAGAGCCCAGTTCTTATATTAGAAAATGGAGCTGTCCATGGAAACAATTCTATCCAATATAGGCTTTGTCTTGTGATGCACAATAACATGTCATCATCATCAACATCATCATTGTCATCATCATCATCATCATCATCATCATCATCATCATCATGACCACTGCCACCATCATCAATCGTCATCTCCAATCCTTCACCATCCTCAAAACCGTCATTATCAAAACAAGCCGCACCAGCCTTCTGTGCCTTCACATTCCTCGACAAGCCATGCGAGCCCCAGCGGTCCCATCGCGGCCCCGGGCCCGGTCCAAGGCCTGGCTCGCCGCGGAGCTATTAGCGCCAGTGGCGAGCCAAACCCGCGGCACTAGCCATAGTTGGAGCGATAGCCCCATTTCAGCGCGGGGGTCAGCGACTCAGCCATATTGTTAAGATGATTGTTCTGCCAGCCTTCTGTCATGGCTGATGTGGCTGGAGCGCTTTGGCTGGGCGGCCGGCCCGCCTGGCACCTCGCTAGCCTGGAAAGCGGCTTTGCTGTAGGCAGCTCCGAGGCTTTAAAACCCTTATTGTCTCTCTTTTTCCCCCGGCTAGCCCTTTTTCTCCCTCCGCTCCCTCCGTAGGATGGTCTGGAGACACACAGAGAGAGGGAGAGAGAGAGAGGGAGAGAGAGAGAAGGGAAGGGAAGGAGGACGGAGCCAAGCACATTCGAGGGCCCCGGTCCCAATGTATCATGATCAGCATAGGCTTTCACGGCAGCTATTTGCCTGCAATCCCGCAGCATTGTTCAGCCCCTTTCTCCCTGGCAGCACTTTCGTTTGAACAGAATTTTAACACTGCAGTGGGGAATTCTGCAGATTAAAGGGGAACATATTTGGTACACTTCCTTCTTGGCACTTTGGAACGTTGGGGGGGGAAGGGGGGAGCACATTTTTAATCAAGGCATTAAGGAGGGATGGGCAGCAGGGATGGTATTTTCTTTGCCTTTATTGTTTGATTCAAAATAGTGAAAAAAATGCTATCTATCTATCTATCTATCTATCTATCTATACTAGAAAATACTAATTAACGCAACAAAAAAATTGCCTTTTTCCTTTTGTTTTCTTTCCGACTGATGAATCATAGCTTGTGTGCACTATCATGTACACTGCTGCTATGGCGCTGAACCTCTCCCTCTGCAGATGAGACAATTAAGGGAGAGAACGACACCATTAGCTACAGCCGGAATACACATTTAGGAGCGGCTTGTTTGGTCGCATCACTCTTTGTAACGTAGCCTATTGTTCAACTCTCTCTCTCTCTCTCTCTCTCTACTGCTCCCCTCTTCTTCCAGTCGCCCTCCGAAAGCGCAACACACACACACACCTCCCTCTCTGTCGGAGCATCATACGATTCCCATCCAGGTGTAGTTAACCCTTCGCTGGCTGAGAATTACCCCCTCCCCTCCCCTCCTGCACCGATACCTCCCTCTTTGTGCTCTGCCACAACTCAGACTTAGCCACAAAAAGCTTTTTTTTTTTCCCTCATCGCCCAAATATTTGCGCGTGCACGCATGCATGAATGTGTGTGTGTGTGTGTGTGTGTGTGTGTGTGCGATGTGTGCAAACGCCGGGATTCTTGGAGAGAGGGACTCATTTAGGGGGGCCCCTCTCCTCTCCTCAGCTGCTCCCTGCCTTTCCCCGGTAATTAGCCTAGCGTGGCAGCCACCTCTCGCTGCTCAGTCTGGGAAGAGACACTTGACACGGCAGACATCAGAGGGATTTTTCAGGAGGCTCTCCCGGCGCCCCAACAGCTCTTAATTAACCACTTAGGTATCCCTCGCTCGTTCCCCCGGCCGGCACTTTCCAAATGGTAAGGAGGTTCTGTGCCACGGATCTAAACACCGGGGGAAGCGCGCTATCAAAAGATCTGGGTAAATGAAGGCCTTGTGTAAATTATTTTTAATGATTCCCTCCTGGCACATCATTATGTTTGTAGTTACACACAGCACTTCTGAGACGGCTCATCTTCGCTAAGGTCATCAGCAGACCAACTGTAACTAGCTGCTAGTCTGTAAATGGCTTATTAATAGATGCTGTGGTTTTACATAGCTGTGAGCTCTGATATATAGTGCAGGGATCGTAATTGCGCGGAATCGAAAATGATGATGATGATGACGACGATAAACCCATCTCCGGGCTACTTATGCAAATTGCCTCCCCATATTAGAAAATCATTACCTATCCAAACACTGCAACACTCAGCCTCTGTGAATTACAATGATGGATTTTATGATAATTGCGATTTAATTTCTCTCCCTCTCTCCCTCTCTCTCCCTCTCTCTCTCTTTTTGTCTGTCTGGAGTTTGAAAATAATTTGGCCATTGTGAGTGCTATTAATTCTGTATTAGTTAAAGCTGAACGGATGGGTTTATTCAATTTACTCCGAATTGAGATTTGTAAATGATCATCGTTTTGTGAACAGATAATCACTGTTACCTTTTTTTTTTTCTTTTTTTTTTTTTTTTGTTGAGTGGAGCTAATTCAGGTCTATTTAAATAGGCAGTTGAGCCATTATGAGATATTTCATGTCCTCTCTTGATGCAGACTGGTTTTGCCTGCCAGTTAATAACCTCAAATCCCAGTTATATTATTTAAATATATATATAGGCTATGTATGGCTTAATACCAGCACCCAATTCTGTCAATGTACACAGTAGATGAGAGTGTATTTTTTATGGGCTATATTTTATTAACTATAAACACCGCACAGAGGATATCTGAAATGTCCTCACTAATATTTAACGCTAAATACTATAATGGGCTAATTCTCATTCACATCTGCAGTATTATAATAAACCGCAATACACAAGACAGACAGAAAATATCAAAACAGTGTTATTCAGTCGTGAAACAGTTTTGAATTAAACTGATAAGCCTTTTGAGTCAACGCAGGAAAAAAACAGCACAAACGGGAGCGATCAACAAGTTCCGCGAGCCGGCAATTAATTTTTTCGGGGAAATTTCAGCTTCCCCTGCCCAACGCTGGGAGACACTGGGAGGCTTGAATATAATTATCTGCCAAGCTCCACTCTAACAAGTGCTTTGTAGTGGGAGCGTTCAAATCTCACTGGAAGTCTTCAGAGAGGGCGAAGCCAACTTTGCATGCATGAGAGGGGTGGTGGTGGGGGGGGGGGGGTGGAGGGAAAATACTACAGCAGGCCCGCCGTAACCTTGATGAAATGTGCATTTCACCTTAGGCTATGAGGGGTGAGAGAACATAACCCCCCCCCCCCCCCCCCGATCGTTGCGTTAAAACAGGTTGAAAGACTCCCCCCCCCTCCAACCCCCCACCCCCCTCCCCGGCAACTTTGAAACAGATCAAAAAGGGTGTTTTTGGGTTTTTTTCTAGTTTCTCCCTTAGATTGAGGTGTTTTACGGACAGGTCGGCGTCCAGCAGGTAGAAGGAAACGACAGAACGGAGTTTTATAAAGCACAGAAAAGAGGGCAGATGTGGGATTCTTGAATCTCACCCCCCCCCCGGCTCCGTGTATCCGTCCGCCCCATCTCCCCTAACCGCCCCTCCGATGCCTCTCTCTCTCCCTCTCTCTCCCTCTCGGAGCCTTTTGGTATGCTGACAGTACCCGGGCCGCAATCAACATCTGCTAATTTCTGTCTATTAACCGTATTGTCGTAACACACGATCATGATGTTTTGTTTGTACGGCTGAACTGAGACTTATGACCCTAATCCATCATCCGCTTGTCATATTTTTATGCGTTGTCTGTGCAGTTCCCCCCGCAGCCCAAAGCAAGCGTATTACAAGGCCCCCGTTTAAGTTATCGGCCAGCTGCTCGAGCCGTGCCCAGCTGAAGAGGTCATTGTGTTTCTCTCTCTCTCTCTCTCTTCTTTTTTTTTTTCTTCTTCCACTCTTTTCCCCTCTCTCTCTCTCTCTCTCTCTCGGAATATCACACTGTAGCGCGGCCGAAGCCAAGCATAATACAAACCGTATGTCCCGAGAAGCTATCGTTTGCATCGAGTGTGTCTGAATATTTTAGCAGGCCCCGCGAAACTGTCCCACACACACACACACACACACACACGATGGCGGACTCACACGATCAGAACATGTTCAAAAAAAAAATTCATACTTAGTGTGTAAAAGAGATGTAATCCTAATACTGTTAATTCATAGCTTTGCTCACTGTTTTCCGTGTATATGCCTCACCTGTTTAGGAGTGTCACTTAACAGCAATTACAAGCAATTATTTACATTATCGAATAGCATGAAACTCGTATTCCACCATAATATCTTAATACCAGGAATGGAATCTATAATTTTAGATTTATGCAACGCAGCTGCTCGCATTTCAATGCCATAAATGCCTAAAGGTTCGACAATAAACACATCTTTATTGAATCCAAATGTTCTGCTTGTCATGATGCAATGCCATGCGCTCCATGCCAGCAGCATGGGAACAACTGCCATGTAAGAGTTAGTCAATAATAGAGTCTTTGATTTAATACTTATCATATTTGGAGAGTGATGTTGGGTAACCTAAAATGAGTCATAAGGTTTACAGAACGATATATGGAACGGTAGAAGCTTTTATGACAAGATTGTCCCAGTTTTTGTCTCTTGGTGAAGCAAATTGGAAAATCATCATGGCAGGACTTTAGTCTGATAAAGTCTGACTGTGCAGAATTATCTTTATTTCAGTCATAAATCATTCTAGCAATGGCATTGGCTTGCTAGAATGTAAATAACAATTTAAAAATGTCATTACAAAGTGCAAATAATATAATTTGGATAGAGAGCTTGTGGCATTGTGAAGAGCAAGTCATCTCATCTGTGAGCTAATATCGTGATTCAATTTTCTGGCCCATGATGCATATCGTCACATTGTTGTATCGTGATATACTGAATTTCGATATATCGTCCCATCCCTGATAATAGATGTAATGCCTAAGTAAATACGTAATTTTGCTCCGGTATACAAATCCAAAATCTGGTGGATCTGTCTTTTCACGTTGCGCAATCTTTTTGTATCAACATAAGAAACAATGTCCACATACAGTTTCCACGATATCACACTCCACTTACAAGGAAAACTTACACAACAACGTTTATTACTCATTATATTACCCAGTGTATGGTGAAAATACGCACGCATTAAGTGTTTCTGCACATTTCGGGCCATATCGTCCAAACTATGATAAACGTTATTGTTACGGGGTTTCTGCCCATTGCGAGATGAATGGGCCTGGAACCCTCTGCCCATTGTGAAATGAATGGCTTTTCGGGTAAATGTCCTCTCGAGGACAGACGATGCATATCACCGCCGACTGGAGAGCCTTTCCTCCCCACCGCCCCCCCCCTCCCCCCCCCCCCGCTCGACACTGTGATGATAGACACGGGCAGTATTTTTCCTTGTTAAGAAAGGCCCTTGTTTATTCTGCAGGTAACGATCCAAATCCAGCAGACATTTGCCCCACAGGAAGAGGAGCGCTCACTCAAGTTTGTCATTTCATTTCTACTGTGAAATCCATTAAGTCCACACACACACACACACACACACACACTGAGGGTCTCTCTTTTTTCATGCTTGTACAGTATTTGTCTTCTTTTTTTTTTTTTTTTTTTAAGGGATGAGTTTCTACGCAGGATCCTCCTCCTCCTCCCAGACTTCAAGTTTTACACCGTGTAAAAGTCACTTGATGAAATAATCCTGAAGGGTTGAATCAGCGAAAAAAAAAATGTGTTCTGTCTGTCTCTGTTAGCGCGGCGCTCAAGTATCCAACATGGCAGCGCGTATGGATTAGAGACTTGAGCTGATGTCATATCCATAAGTATTCCACTTGAGAGCGTTTGCTTCAGCAGGTAGGGGAGGGGAGGGGAGGGGGGGGGGGGGGAGCAAGATTTTCACACATTGTGAAAATCCCAGTCGGGGTGTTTTTTTTTTTGTTTTTTTTTTTTGTTTGTGCTTTCCCCACTCCGGCAGATTTCTGGTCAGCCATGTGAAATTAATCTCAGGGAAAATAAACAGCGGAGCCCAACAACTAATACAGTTAATTGTCTTAGTGCTTTTCTGGCTGGCCGCTCGCTAACAGCTGGTCGTACTGGCTCATGGCACCACTTCAGCCAGCCTTTGAGATAATAACTTTTGCATCTGCCAAAGAAGTGGCTGTTACTGCCCACAGAATTTACAACTCACAAGTGGAAACAGAGACTCCGACAGAATTTCCTATGCGCGGGCCTTTGAATTTTATTAATGTAATGCAAACACAGGCCTTCCAACACATTAAATTGTTGATGTTATGCGAATACACTCCGGAATTGCAGATCCTCATTAACATTATTTGCATGTTAATCTGCATCTTTTTAATTAGTGATATTATTTATGCACATAATTTTCGCCCGGTGATGCCAAGTCGCAGGCACATTAATTAATCTACAGAGATGCCAAACTGTTTTTCCTCCACTTTTATTTGTTTACACCGTGTTCTGGATTCAGGGGGAAGTTGAGGGGGGAAAAAAAAAAGGAGGAAAAAAAAAACACACAAAAATGCCTAAAGATGAATAAAAGTAGAAAGACAAGATTAACTAAAAGCCCTTTTTGTTTTCATAATTCATATTGTAATATTAGCCAAATGTCATGTGTGTGTGTTTTTTTTCCCTCTCTCTCTCCTCTCTCTTCCTCTTCTCTTCCCTCCGAGATCGGTTATTCAGTTACACTACCTTGATGTATTATTAAAATCCATAATGGACTCCCGAGGCTTCCCTTGGTTCTCTTCTTCATTTACAGAATATAGTCAGTGTTATTCTAATCTCCCTACAACACCGTCATGCATAGGCAATGAGCCCCCAGCCCCAACCCCGCCACCTACCCAGCAGCCCCCGTGAGATCACCCACCTCTACTACACACACACACACACACACACACACACACACAGCCACCAGATAAACACTCCGGCACCGGCTCGCTCACAAAGTCTAAAAAGACGACACCTCGGTTTACGATGCTGTATGCAAAACAGAGACAATAGCAGTCACTGTTGTTCAGCCACTTTGTACTCTCGGTACAATGTTACATTCACGATACCGCTGTACTTTTTCTGATTAGCGATGCAGGATTGCGATGAACCTCCTCTATCTGAACATGTGAACTAACCGTTTGAGCGAACGAGCGTCATGCATATGCAGCGATTTGAAAATGTATGCCATCGGTTGTGCGCCATCCTTGTTGACACACGCCTGCTGAGAGGCATGACAACAACTTTAAACGGCAAATTAGACTGCATATGACATTTTGAAATACATGTGCAGCCATGTTTCATGTGCTGTATCGCCTCCATATTTGGAGTTTTTCAGTCGTCTGAACGTTTTGCTGGGTGGGTCCAACGATTTCAGGCCTTCCGCAGAGTTAAAACAGTTATTATAATACAATGCGGAGCAGTATGATAGAGCACAGTGTGATGCAATGCGCTGCAAACAGTAGAGCAGGGTATTACAGGAGCATACAACTCACCTAGAAGTATAGAGAATGCAGAACAGTGCAACACCACAATGCGGTATAGCTGTAATAAATGACATGCTGCACCCTCCATAGAACTTCTGTCCATACGAGGTGGCATGGTGCCATAATGTGGCCGTCTCCTTTGTTTACAGCTGGCAACGGTGTTCATTGACTGATGACAGATATGGATGGCACAACATGGCACAACAAGGCGTCTAGTGTGGAAAGCTGGCAAACAAATGGCCAAGAGATGGTTTTGTTTAATATCAGGGCCACATAATGATGTCTAAACTTTACCTTTACTGTATGTGTAAGAGCAGGATGTGTGATTATGAGTTGTGTGCGGTATAAAATGAAATGTAAGTAGAAATGTTAGGCCACAATGTAATTACATGAGTTCACCTAATACAAAATGTTGCTATAATGAAGTTGTGTGTGTGTGTGTGTGTGTGTGTGTCTGTGTGTATAAGTATAAGTCACTGCTCAGTATTATCCATTCAAAATCGCTATAACATCCATATTGACTTATGCTAATTTCCATGAGAAATGCAGAGTAATTAAGATGGTGTTTTCTTAAGTGTTCCAACATGGGAGCAGTGTTAAGCAGATGTTTGTATATTGATATTGCAAAGTATATTAGCCTCATCCATTGCTGTACATAAATGCTGAATAGTAACACTGGGGTGCAATTACATAATGCAGACCCTCTGTCTTCTTGCTTTGTTTGCCTGTTTTTGGAGACTATCCAAAAAAACGAAACAATCCACCCAACCCTAATAAATTGCAAGCACAGCCACAATTAATGAAACATCCAACAGAGACAATTCCTTGAGGAGGATCTAGTGCCATGGTCATTAAGCACAGTGGTTCATATACATAACTTTAGTATATTAAACTGACAGGCTGAAGGGGGAGAATCTTAGAGTCTAACAAAGATCACAGATTTGTTAAAGCAATGTTTTCAATTGTCCCTTCTTCAGCAAAAAGACGTCCCCCATTACATATCTATTTGGCATTTTCCATTAGTACTGCAGATGCCACTGTATATAATTATTTTTCAAAGTTTAGATTTATTTTCAGACCATTTCTTTCAGTGAAAAGCGAGCAAAATTTGAATTTTCCAAACAGTGGATAGGATAAATGTGCAGTAGCTATGCAGCAAGCATGCAATAAAAATTGAGACTTCTACAATTTCTATATGTGAGCGGGTTACAAAGGGCCGGCTCTTAATCTTCTGATGGCCTGGAACATTGATTCAGATGTTCTACAGCATCTGTGAGCTGAGATAGCCTGGACTGTCAAAACATGATATCCACAGTTGGATCGGTTTCACAATGACTAGAAAGTTATGGGCTGTACGGGCTAGAACATTAAAATATAAGTGGCTTATTTCTGGGTTGTCTGCAATGTTAACATCCTTTTTTTTTTACGAACACGATCTAGCTCCGGCTTAAGAAACACGAAAATGTTAACCTCTATAAACGGGTAATAAAACGACAAGTTTGGATCTTAGAAATGAGTGATTGCCGTGATCAAATCTCATCGGAGTCACTCAATTCGTAACAGCTCCTCATCTTGCCGGTACACGCAGTGATGCTGTTATGATAATACCAGGCCTAAGCTCTCCACTTCTTTTGTACCGCCGCTTCCCAAAGACAATGAAGTTAGTGACAGTGGTGAAGGAAAATCCTTCCGAGGGGTTTGCATGGAATTTACAAGCTTTACAGTGCATCGCCAGTGGCACAACTGATACTGCAGGTAATTTGGCATATCATGTCCAGGAACCAGATCCTTAGGAGGGAATGACGAACAAATTAAAAAAAAAAGAGAGAGAGAGAGAGAGAGGGACAGAAAGAAATCTGGTGGGAAAAAGGCAGACCAACATCTTGGCATTCCAGTGGCCCGTTCACATGAAACCGATCAGTCTGAAAAGCCAGAAGAACTCCCATTTCTCTTCCCCTTGTCTCCACCTCCTAGAGGCTGATGAAAGTACCTTTTGTTCCTCAAATGTCTCTCTGTTGTGTTAAATTGGGGAATTATTGATATGTGGTAAAGATGTATCGTGCTAAACTATGATCTGCAGCAAGATCAAACATCAGCACGGTGGTTGTGAGATACCCCGCGCACAGGTGCATCGTGACTCCCACACTGCAAGTATGCGACATATGTGTGAGAAAACTCAAGTGTTGCTGTTTTGAATGTTCTTTTCTCGAGAAACCTAAGTTGAATGTACTTTTCTGCCGTCTGAGTGCACTCTAATACATCATCAAGCTCTCTGACAGTGAAAGAAATCTCCTCAGACACAGAAATCCTCTCCATTTCAAAGTCCTATACCCGGGCGGTGGCATTCCTCAGACCCTCATTGTGTCCCGTCTTGGGGCGGCTCAGAAGACAATTTGTAATTATTGCGGACAATTATGTGAGGAAGCGATATCTCCCCCCCCCCCCCCCCCCCCCTTTGAGCAAAGCAGGGCGGTTTAAGATTTCTGCGGCCAGTCTTGTTGCAGTCATTACGGGCGTAGCACATCAAGATGTCCCCTTGACCTCAGTGACAGACTGAGGACTAGTTGCCCCCCCCCCAGCACCCCCCCCCCCACCCATCATAATCTACAGGCTTGATTTCCCATGTCAGGGGAGGGCCCTAAATGGATTTTTAATCCTAAACTAACCATGCTGCACATTGCATATAGTGTTCAGGTGAAAAGTTCTTTCCACCACCCTATTATACTGGGGCAAGTTGGGTCTGTAACCTGAATCACTGGAAAAATAATGCACTAAGCCCCCAGTACTGTATAGGCGTTACACCGCAACAATGTGTTTCTTTCTTTCTGTTGATGCCACTGACTCCTCTTTGATGCGGCTCTGAAATGACTGAGCGCCATAGGCTATTTTCCCCCTGTTCAGGCGACTCAATGGCCGGTCTGTCTGGCCTGTTTGTTTTCGGCTAATTGCCTCGAGATCTAATAAGTTAGTGATGATGTACGTCGAGTCACCCGTGACCCCTGCCAAAAGAAATATTATGTCGCACTAAAACTCGCCCGGGCCCGGGAGCGGGGGTAACCTCTTTATCAGGTCTAAATATTTCGAGCCCAGCGAAGCTCCGGGGTTTCAAATTGTTTGGGTCAATACGTGTTAAAGTAAGGTCACGAGAGCCCTGTAATTACGATATTATGCAAGGCATTTAGGACAAGAATGGGGGAACTCAAGAGCCGGCCCGGGCTCAGGTTCTGGGGGCGGAGACTACATCGCCGTCTGCAAGTCCTGCAGCTACTGTTCCGTAAAGTAGAGAGAGAGAGGAGAGATCTGTGCTCAGGTAAATATGCGCAAAAGTATTAGGTTTTCTTCTTCTGTTGTCAGAGTTTTTACATGAATTACTGAAACTTCAAGTCCAGTAAAGACTCATACTCATAATGTGTCTGCTGTTCACTCGTCATCAGTGGAAATGTGGTAACTACTAATAAGACATATTAGTATATATCTTTTGGTTAGTTGCTATGACTGACACCTAGAGGCCTATAGTGACAGACTGCAACAGCTGAAAACAATAATGAATAATTCTGATCAGATCCTTACTAAATTTCACCAAAAAATGCCTTAATATAACCCGCAGGTTAGTGAAAGCCCCTGGGTGGAGACAACACTGTCTGCTTTATGCAGTCGGCAGCCGGCTCACCACAGACCTGTTCTCAGTGAGACTGAAGGGACCTGTTAGTATAAGGTTCAGTCAATTTGGTCTGTGGCTTTTTCCTGTTTAGATGTTGCTAGAAACGATTTGTAGAACGCTACAGGCATCATCCGGTATCGCTGTTACCATCACGAAATGGTAAACATGCAAGACCCATTGACCAATTCCAAGTGTTTCAATGCACATCATGTGTGTGCAAAGGTTTTTACTTTTTGATTGAAAAAAGAACCGAAACATACATTGCATTTATCCAGAGCTAAAAAGCAAAAAACATGCATCCAATATACATTCAAGAAAAAAAAAATCTGTATCTGTAGAGTAAGGCGCTTTATATACAGTATGCACTTATTCCTTGCTTTAACTAAGTAGCTGTTCATTCAAATGACTTTATTAGTTGTTTTTGCGGACCATAACAAAAAAAAAAAACATACTAGTCAAGTATGGATAATAGTGAGGTTACCGCACTGACCATGCGTGGCTCATGCATTTTGATTGCATGTATTTCTGTGGGGGTATTTATTTTTTCCCCCAGCAAAGTATCTATGATCCCCCGCCCCCTCTCTCTCTTCCCCCACCCCCCTCCTCTTTTATTTTCTGAACGACAGACAGCAGTCCAAGCCAAAAAGCCATTTCACCTGCATTAATACACAATGAATAATTTATAAATCCCAATTATTTGGTATCATTTATGCAAAGAGTGTCACACAAGGCATACATAAAGCATTAAGGATGGTTAACCCATAAAGGAGTGGGAGACTAGGAGAGGAGTGGAAGGTCACACCTGACAGTCAGGTTGTTTTTGTTTTCTCTCTCTCTCTCTCTCTCTCTCTCTCTCTCTCTCTCTCTCTCTCTCTCTTCCCCTCTCTCTTTCTTTCTCTTCATGTTATTTCACATTGGGAAAACTGCCTCACTGACCCGCACATATTATTGTCTACTCTATGTGATAACGATGTGCATAACATCATAATTGTTAATTCATGTGGTAAAGTGAGGCTCCAGATTTGACCGAATGATATCTTTCTTATGATAAAGAAGTAAGTACAAAAAAAAAAGGTAGAAGACACAAGACATAGACAAGAATAGAGACAGACAGTACAACAACATGTCAGACATCTTGCTTATGGACACAGGCCTTCAGTATACTGTGGTACTATGAATTCAACATCACATTGCATCGCTGGGCTAACATAGCACTCGATTTTGCTGTTATTTCCTTATCTAAACAAATGCAATTACGGCTGGGTTCGCGGTGGTGCTTCCCAGGAGATGGACCGTCCCCCCTTGTCGGTGACTATCTCCCCCACTAATCCTGTCTTAGAAGGGTCTCTGTTAACAGGGATAAGGCATTGGCCTGGTATCCTAGGCTAGTAAGCTAAAGCTTATGTACAAAATGCTATTCAAGAGGCGCTGCCTGCAGCTATTGGAACTGCGTAGATGTCCATATCATTCAGCCAGCCTAAATACGGAGGAATTTAGCCGTGGCTAAATCTCGGAGACTGACGTGGACATGTTCGCTGATAAGGGACGGGGGCCTAGGCGGGAGTCTTATTTGGAATCAAATTGATGCGTTATACAGTCTGGAACGCGGAGATCTGGTCTTTCCCAATGACAAATCCATAAACTCTCCAGCAAACATGCCCCTACTGTTGAAATCCCCTCCGCCTTGCCCATGCTTTGCTGCGCTACCAATCATGACGCTCATTCAAGCTCTGTTGTATTCCACTGCATCAACCGAGCTTACAGCGGTAATTCTGCAGCATGTCGCCACAACAATTTCTCCTCATTGACAGCTAAGCCTTTTTTTTTTTTATGAGTAATTGTGTCCTACAAATTGATAACTATCAGTCATGAATAGTGATAGAATAGTGTTCACTGTTTATAGCGGCATGAGGCCTTCTGCATCGCTTCCCAAAGGCATTTAAACAGTGGGTTTATGTGCATGTGCCCCTCTTAAGGACTTCCAAGTGGCAGTTTGCTGAAACTCAAATCATTAAGAAGGGTCACATTATTGACCTCGACGTCTTATGGCGACGCAAAGTGCTTGACACCAAAACCTCAATCAATTTACTCCTTCTGGTGTGAACAAAATACTTCTCAGTTTCACACATTTGGGCGGATTAAGCTTTTAACACTCGGTGAAATCCAGCACTTACCCTACAAACACTTGTGAAGTGTATGCGACAGTGGATCTATATTAAGTGTGACTGAGCGAGCTCCAGAAGACCGGAAAGGACGGGACATCTGTTCCCTGGCGTGATAACTTTGAACAATGCTCACACGCATGCGTTTCTCAACGGAAAATGGGCCAGTAAACGACCGATTTATAGGTTTTAAGAAGGTTCTCCTGCAGTGGACACAACAGAATTGCATTTGTAGAGCCGTAAATCTATAAGTTATATCTGAGGATTTTGTTTATTATAGAAACTGCTAATCTGTCCAGAGTCAAGCAGCCGGAGCTCACTTCCTATTTTGAAGCCACATTTAATATACCGCGACAAACAGGGGGGGGGGGGCAGCTTTGTATGTTTGTCACTCACGTCGCTGCATATTTTATCACACGCTCTGAGCCACATTAATATCGCAGTTTCTTTGATGAGGGATGATGCACCGGCGTCGGCGATACAGAGAGATACGGCGCGCGCGACATGCTGGGCGCACTTGTAGATATGTGACCTTCATTTGGGGGGTTTCAGAAGGTTGGTAAATAATAACGCCGACGGGGGAAATGGATTTCATATGCTCCTCAGCGCCGCCGTCTGCAGTCACCTGATGCAACAGTACATGCAACCTTGCCCTCGAGGAAATGAGAGAGCTCTGTCAATCACGTAACACTTCCTGCCGTTGGGTGTGCACATATGAACACACACACACACACACACACACACACATGCAAACACACTTCCATCCGCCATAGTCACACAAGCAGAACCGTTCTCTTGATTGGACTTTGGTTCAATGTGCAGATCCTTAACATATTCATGCAATAGCTAAAGCCATCACGGTTGTTTTCCGTCGACTGAGAATGAAAGATTCAAGCTGCTCTTTAAAGGATCTTCAGTCCCAAATTGAATAAATTTAGTCTTGCCCACTCATTTATATACAGGTGTAGTCTTGTTACATTGGGCCCTATCAGTATTTTTAGTCCTGATGAATACTTGTTGGAATGTTACATCTGTTCCAAGGGAGCTGTGGCTCAGAGTCAATAGCATTCCTTACAATTGGTTGCATGTTATGTTGGTGATGTAGGAATTTACAATTATTTTACAATTTCTAGAAGGATAGGAAGTAAGGATTAGAGCATCAACGAATTGCCTGAAACGTAAAATACACTGTAATGCAATGTCCTTAAAGAAGTGCTGCATTAACTCAGTTGTTCTGCCTTTATTGGTCAGACTAGGCCTATGTTCCTACAAACAGGGATAACCCCTATGCCCCCACCCTTCATGAGTATACTTTCAGGGAAAATTTGCTCACCGACTATCATGAGGCTCAGGCTGCACTATACTTCAGGCTAACTTAATTTCACCTCAAGTTTCCTTTTTTAAGTAGCTTCAAAGGTGAGGAATAAAAAAGTTCCATCTGCTCAAATGTTTCAAATGCTTACTAAACTTCTCTGAGAAGATAAACTACTTTCAGAGGAGCTTAGAATTGTGAATTTAGATGGGAAGCAAGGATGTGGAAGACGGCTATAAATAGACTCAGTAATGGTCAGTTGTCCTTACACCATTTTTCATCCCGACCACAGCCTTTTAGCAGCAATCCGAATGTCTAAGTGTTTGTTAGGGCCAAACTAATTCTGTTTGTAGGGATGCCACTGTGCTCTGACCACCTGGTGCATTATCCTAGATGCATATAACCATTTTGTGAAGAGAGGGTCACACTCAGAGATATATCATTCACTTGATTTAATTGTTCATCTGTCACAGAACGTTTTCGACCATGCTGCCTTCATCAGTGTGTAAAATTGAAGGAATACGTTATTTATAGGGGACAGGTAGATTGCCAGGTGAACCTAATTTCTAATCATTGTGGTGTTGTAATCACATGGAATGGAATCACATAGAATTTCACTGTGAGTCAAAAACTACCTTTTCACATATGTATCAACTCCAAAAGAAACACAGAACCACTTTGCCAGTATTTCACACGCTCTATTAGACAGTCCCCAGTCCACATTTCCAAAGGCCCTTGCCACCAAACCATACGCATAACGTCAAACTCATATGTTTGTGGCATTAGAGTTTAAAAAATCATATATTTCCACTGGTTCTTCAAGGCGGACAGAGGTTCAGGAACCCATCCACTGTAAGCAACTTAATTCACAGAGTCACAAAGGACCACAATTTGTCTCATATTGGCTAACCAGTGCCGAGTCCTGTGCCAGGCCAAAAGGCTTTAGCCTTTGTATGGCCTCCTCACATCTCTCTCTCTCTCTCTCTCTCTCTCTCTCCCTCCCTCTCTCTCTCCCCATCTCTCTCTCTCTCTCTCCCCGCTGTGCTGTAAGTGTGTTCCACATCTGACTGAATTATTGCCTAGCTGTTAGTCTTTTGGCCGCCGCTCCTGTTTGTGCTACAAAAAGACATGAGATTTGCATTACACTCATTTCAGGCGCTTGCCAAAATATTTCACATTAGTTTCAGCTGGATGTGTGAATTATTGTTCAAATTTGACGAGCTTAGTAATGCAAATAAAGGTCACATCAGAATTTCCAGATGTGCTCGCGTCGACGGACGTGAGCGCGTTTCGAAAACAAGGAGCGGCATTCAAACGGCAATGTGTTGCGATCCTGTCGTACTAAACTCATCCGTCAAAGTGCGTGTTTTCAGATGGCCAGTGAGAGAGAGAGAGAGAGAGAGAGGGAGAGAGGGAGAGAGGGAGAGAGACGGGGATCGGGATTGGAAGAGCCTCAGTCGAAGCCCCTCGGTTTATCCCTTGTGTTTACAACACACAAAAAAAGGTCATTGATATGAAAAAGCAAAAAACACTCGAACCTGCTCAGAGAGGGGGCCTTTTCTTTATCTCGCCCCAGCATTCCAGTAGCGCTCGAGGGGTGCAGCGGGCAGCGAGCGAGCGAGCTACAGAGCTACAGAGAGGGAGAGAGAGAGGGAGAGAGAGAGAGAGGCAGGCATAAAATCTGCATTCTGGAAGAAACAAGATGGACATAAAAGATGGACTAAATTGCAGAGAGGAATTTTCTTGTCAGAGGCTAATGGAAACATTTCCACACAACAGAGAGAGGGGAATGGAGGCTCCATTATCACAGCCGAGCAGACGGAGCTGGCAGCCATTCCAGAGAAGCGCTGAGATGTGCACACTGGCCCGGCTTAGCGCCCTCAGCCAGCCCCCCAGGCCTCCACCTGAATAATCTGTGTCAACAGGTTCCAAAACGCCCCCAAGAATCAAATAAACAAAGAGAGAAACACTTACAAAGTAATTGTCCCGCCACATTTTTTTTTTGTCTTCTTCTCCTTTTTTTTTTTTTTTTTTTTTTTTTAACTTCAAGCTTCTAATTAAGCAACAACAGCCCCGGCCGACCCCTAAGATTCCCGTTGCACCCTGAGCGGTGGGGACTTATGTGTTGTTGTTGTTGTTGTTGTTTGCCTGAGAGGTTCGCAGCAACGTCCCGTCGCAAAAAACAAGGTTCTTCTTAGAGTATGCAGACATCTTGCCTTATAGCGCTGGGCAAACAGAAAATGCCAAGTGAAGATATGGAAAGGATAAAAACAAAAAACAAAAAAAAAATTTAGGATGTGTATTTCAAAACCAAGTTAGCTGGATTCCAGGATCGGTCACTATTTGGGATGGGTGCTTATCTCACAATATGATTCTATACGCAATATGAGGTTCATGATTCAATACAACCACAATACGATGTAATAAATAAAAGTTCAATGACAAAAAAAGTCTGACTGTGCAGAATTATGTTTATTTCTGAGCCACAAATCTGTCTAGCGATGGCACTGGTTTGCTAGAATGTAAACAACAATAAAAATGTCATTATAAAGTGCAAATAATATAATTTAGATGAAGAGCTTGTGAATTTTTTCTGTCCCACTACATATTGTCACATTTTTGTATTGCGATATATTGAATATCGATATATCATCCCATCCCTAGTCGCTGGTTGACAATAATTTCAGCTTTGTCTACTTAGAATTGCTATTCCTTCCTACACCAAAGCTCATCCAAAAGCTTGCGTGTTGTGTTCAGTCAAAGCTGTCTTGTGTCATATATTTCTTCCCCATGTTTATTCTCACACCCGAGCCCATGTCTCAGGAGGCCCATGAGAGATTGATTTGGTGGTAGCATTTTCACTGACAATTCCTGCAGGCAGGGGGGCATTTGCGTGCTCCCTGACACCCTACATGCCCCGAGGACAGCACCAAGCCTCACAGTCTGTTAGGGCCAAATCTGGATTTGTGGGTTACTGATAAGTAAACCGAGAAAAAAAAAAAAAAAAAAAGTGGAGATAAAAGCAGACGATGAAGGACAGGATGACTTTTCAAGCCACCGGCCGCCATTTTGTGATGTCAGGAACTGCCGCGGCGCAGTCACGGATTGAACCCGTCGCAGTTTAATAAGACAAAAAAACAGCAGGCTATATGGGACTCCATAATCAAAAACAATCTCCATGCAAAATGGTAAACAACCAAGTTGAATAAGAGAGATGGAGAAGAAGCCAATCCGGTGACCTGTTCATCTCATCTGCCTGTCTTCCACTGGAAGTCATCCATTTATAATAAGCCGAGCTGATAAATGTTTTAATAAACTCATTGCATAATTCATCTTTGGCAGGCCTAGTTTTAATTGACTTATCGCAGAATTGTACTGAAGATCAAAAGCCTGATTAAAGCAATGTATATATTACTGCCCCGTGGTTTTCCCGCAACGCCGCGTTTCAAAAAACATCAGAGAAGAAGTGTGTTGTGAAACGTGATCAATTATTCACCGAGATAATTAATTAAGTGATTGATTAGCGGATTACTTTTGACGACGCTGATGTCAGAAATAGTTTATGTTGACTGACGATGCACAGCGCAAAACCTGAAGACCCGCTACATTGTGACGGGTTGGACTGCATACTGCTACATTCATACATAAACCACTGTTAGCTTTTGTGAAATGTTTAGAAAATGAATACAGAGCGGTTGTTGAAAGACTGATTTGTGTATGATCGGTTTAAGAAGTAAATCCTGTATTCTCATGACAAGCGGCAAAGTTGACAGGTAACGCATCATTCACACGTCGGGGCTATTTGACACCTAATTACACAGCTCTTAATAAGGGGTTCTCTCTCCGCGCGCCCTGAGTTCACACTGTCTCACAGCTATAATTATCTTGTCTCATTATTTGACAGTGTATTGTTTAACCTAGATGCTGTGGGGATTCCGCGCGCCTTTCCGCCAGGCTCACGTAGCGTGCGGTAGGCTGCGCTTTTCTCATTAATCTTACAAAAGACCTGACATTACCTCATATGTTCGGGTTTAGCCGGAACATACAGGGGAGGTAACGGGGAAATTTTCAGAGGGCGAAAGCAAGTTTTGTTTGTGTCTGACATGGCCCCCCCTTTGTCCTGGACCCGGTCTGATCGATCAAAAGTGACACGTGTTTGTAGCCGAGTGCCACAATGCCTATTAGAGATCTGTCGAGGGCTACTTTGGGGTGAAGCGAAGTGTGTGCAAAAACTAAAGACTCAAGCATTTTTTTTTTCTGTCTTACACGACTGACCACATGTTTTTATTTTCTAATAGCCCATCAAAAGTGATGCATTTTGGTTGTCGAGTGCCCCTGTGACGGCTATAGAAACTTGTTGGAGGGAAATACACTGTACAAAATATAAGGGACAGTTTTCATAAAGTAGGATGAGGTGGATGAGGAGATATAGAGAGTTAAAGAAGGATTTTGAAGCTTTGAGACAGTTGAGATGTGGATTGTGCAACTCAATATCAGGAAGATGTTCCTAATATTTTGTACATTCAGTTTATATTGAGGTGAAACTCAGGATATCTCAGTCTTATATCAATCAACTTGGAATGTTAACTATTTTATTATTTTGGAAGAGAATATGCATAAGAATGTGAAACAGTAGATGTGCAGGAATTTGTCCTTTTGCATGTTGTATTCTGACATCGCGTTACTTCAGATATGGAAATTTCAATTCATAGGTAAAGTGTTTTTTTTCCCACGTGAACTTATTTTTTTCACATTTTAACCTGCAACTATATATGACAATATTTGTTTCACATGTGACCACTTAATTTCACATGCAAAGAGAATTCACAGGTGAAAACATAATGAAAACCAAAATGTGTCCAAAAAGCACATGTGCTATGACTTCATATGTGGGTTTTCACATGTGACTTTTTTGTAAGGGAAGTGAATACCAGTGATTTAACTATATGGCGCAAGTATTACTGTCACTTAGCCAGACCATTCAGCACACTTTGTTTTCACTGTACCAGTATAGCTGTACTAACTATCGTTGTTGTGGAACTAGCATGGACGCCTGAGAAGAGCCCTGACCCGTATTGATGGTAGTGTGCAGGTAAGTCAGCAACAGAAAAATAGAAGAAAGTAGAAGTTTGTCACCTCTGTGGCATTAGTTTTACAGACAAAAGAAACAAACACAGTCTATTTCCATCATAAACTTGCTAGCATTCTGCTGCTAGCTAGACGGCTAGCTTTGTTGTTGTTGTGCGTTGTAGGGGAATTTTGAAAGAGGTAATACACATTCACTAAACTAGACTGTTTAACTGTACATGGCCCATTAGGGCTTACAGGTCTTTAACACTGTGGGGAAGGAAAGAAGGAAGAAAACACCCTCTTGTCATTCAAAATGAACTAGGTCACAGCTCGGCTATTATTTAGCACAAATACATTACTAATTAAGGCTACAGGGTTACATGTGCAAATTCTTGCTCTAATTGTGCGGCAAATAGCAATTCAGCATAAACACAGAATCGCAGTTTAGTTAACCATTCGTAAACGCTGTTTTTTTTGGGTTTTTTTCTCGTTTTTTGCTTGGTAGCCGTGTTCGCCGTATTTACATTGGTTTGTCTTCTCTGTTGACTTTTGGCTTTCCCTCTCCACATCTGCAAACAACATGCATGAGACTTCAAAGCGTGGGTTTCGCCCCGCAAACAACAGTAAGAGTGCCACTTCTACATGTCAGCCTTTTTAAGCGGCTATTATACGACTCGTGTTTATCATTGAGTTATAGCATTAACCTTAAACACAATAACAAGTGTATCAGATCCTGATCACTCACTCCTGCGTTATCCAGACACTCCCTGCTTATCTTTAATAAATATCATAGGGAGGTCATTCCCGGGCCATTCTACTCTATCAGACAGCTTGCCAGCAGAGCTTTTAATTTGACTTAGTGTGCTCTGTACCGCAGTTTACACTTCATGACGCTTGACTGTTACACCTTTGCTTGCACCAGCTGTTTTGATGAAGCTCTGTCAACTGTGTCATATGTAAATCGCTGACGTCATGTAATGTTTTTTTTTGAGTTGAAGTTGATCCAAAGCTAATATATTGTTTCAAAGAATGCATGCTTGGAAAACATTAACGCCGCATCTAAGCTGTGTCTCATTCTGGGATGTTTTGCCCTTCCCATATAGAACAATCTCCTAATTACAGCATTGTTTTGCTGGCCAATAAGGAAAAGCACTTGGCCCCAGCATACATCACACCAGGGTCATTTCATTGGAAGTAATGGTTTGACCTTCCCCCCACCTAAAGAAACAAAAAAGTGCTGAGAGGTGGACAACTATATAGTGATGAGAGTGAAATTTCCTGTTCCGCCACTTACAGCTAGTAATTGCCATGTAATGAAGTTAATGTTTTGTAGAATTTACAACCCGCTATTGACGCTCGTGGTGTCTCTTTTCTTTATTTCCGTTCCCTCCGCTCCTCTCTCCTTCCCTCTCTCCCCTTGTATGTCGTATTTTAACTCGGCATTCTTTTGTTCTCCCAAAGCACAAAAGAGACAATATGGGAGAGGTCATTAATTTCCTTTCTCTTTGTCTTTTTCTGTTTTGTTTTTCACCCCCCCCCCCTTTCTCTCTCTCTATCTCTCTCTGTCTTACTCTCCCTCTCGGTCTCTCTCTCACTCACATAGACTTCTTTCCTGCCTCTTTCTCTATTTCACACAAACTCTCTCTCTCTCTCTCTCTTTCTCTCTCTCTCTTGCCCTCTCTCTCTCTCCTTTCTTCACTCACCGCCTCTTTCTGAGAGGTAAAATGAGAGTGACAACTTATGGCCCTGCCCATAAACCCACCAGAACCAGTTAAAGTGGGAGTAAGAGTAGCAGCCACCAACAACAAAAAAACACACAACTCAGCCTTTACACACATAGACACACATGCACACCCACCCACACACACATACACACAAACACAAATATGCATGTACACACATAAAGACCCACATGTTACAATATCCAGGAGCAAAAAATCCTATTTTTCTTAAAAATCCCTTTGTTTCCAATGCAAATCGTCTGTTTTCAGAATTTTCTTGAATCAAATGCCATTTTCTTGGTTCTAGTAGGAGGGATCTGCCTTTACCTGCTTTGTGTCAAAGATACTGACATTTGAAGCTATTCCCAAGTACGGATTAGCAAGTACAAATGAGGAGGCACTATAAATAAAGGCTTTATTTCATAGTCCTGTCTTTGGCTGAGGAAATATGGGTCTGGTAGTGAGTAGAATGGAATGAAGACATAGAAGAGATTTGAACACGCAGGCTGGGTGGAGACACATGCATCACTCACTGCATGAACTTGTTCTCGTTCTCTCTCTCTCTCTCTCTCTCTCTCCCTCTCACACACACACACACACACACACTAACACACACACACACACACAGACAGACAGTCTCCTGGTGTATTGTTCTGACCCCAGGCCATCCTTCTTACACTCCGACTGACCTTTTAGTGCTGAAAGGAAACAGCCTGTGCCCCGAATGGTACCCCCTTCTCATACTGCTGCAACCCCCACACCACACACACACGCACACACACACACACACACACACACACCAACTAAAGGACTACTGCAGGGTGCAAGAGGTCACCGGGGGTTAAATCGATGGCTGTAAAACCAAAGGTGATAAATTATTGGGTCTGTGGGCCTCAGACAAATTGCAAGACAGGAAAAATAAAAATGGGAAAAAAAAAAAAAAAAAAAAGAGGTTTTTATCCATCTCCTCTCTGCTCTATCCTTTTGTTTTCTTATCGTAAATCTTAATACAGTCTCATTTGTGCGTGCAGGATCGGGGTTTACCGCATGACACCCAAGCGTCTGTTAAGTGGAGCAGCAAATTCCAAACCAGAGTTTTAATAGCTCTGCTTGTGTTTTGTTTTCTCTGTGATGCAAATACAACAGATTGCACTGAACTGCAGTGTGTGCTTATGTGTCGAGAATTGTTTAGGTGCAATTAAGACGAATCACTGATCAGTTTGTGTGATTTAAAGAGGTGTGATTTGACTTTTGAGAACAATGATGAGACTGTAAAGATCTCTCTCTCTCTCTCTGTCTCTCTCTCTCTCTCTCTGTGTGTGTGTGTGTGTGTGTGTGTGTATAGATCTCTATGAGCCAGGGACTGATATGGCCTTAGCTGCGGTCAGAGAGTGATCCCATAATGAAGACTGGCTTTGAGTCGAAACCTTTCACCTTCACACACACAGACAGGCACTTATCTCTCTCTCTCCCTCTCTCCCTCTCTCTCTCTCTCTCTCTTGTTCTTCCTTTCCTCCTTTCCTTCCTAGTGGCAGTGCCAAGACAAAATAACAAACTGCTGCCCCTGCCCCCCTCATTTCCAGAGAAGATAACTAACTGGCTTCCTCACTCAAACAAACTGCTTGATAATAGAATCATCTCTATTCAATTAGTGGTTTAACCGTCTCCCGTCTCGGCAGCCCAAAACACATATGCGCATACACACACACACACACACACACACACACACACACAGAGACACACAAATTCACACACGCTCTCCAAGCCCTTTCTCTCTCCCAGCTTTAATGCAGCCAGACACCAGTAATGTTGATGATGGCAGTAGATGCTGATTGCTCCTCTTTCCCTTCCTCTTATTCTCTTTCTGCCATTAATCAGCGGTGAAAGCGAGAGAGAGAGAAAGAGAGAGGGAGAGAGAGAGAGAGTTTTGGTCGGTCGGCCGCACCGGAGTGAGTAATTAACTGGCATTAACTCATTAAACTGTCCCAGATGTGGCCATGAATATCTGAGCGGTGGGGAGACACAGAAGAGGAGAGAGAGAGAGAGAGGGAGAGAGAGAAAGAGAGGCCACCCTGCATCCATCCACTGTTCCTGCTGACAGCAGAAGGAGACAGGGAGAGAGAAAGAAAGAGAGTGTATACGATGGGGGAGTGTGTGTGTCTGTGTGTGTGTGCCCTTAGCTTTTGTATTTGAGTATATGCATGAGTGGGAATACCGCTGTCAGTATGTGTGTGTGTGTGTGTGTGTGTGTGTGTGTGTGTGTGTGTGTGTGTGTGTGTGTGTGTGTGTGTGCCCGCGCCATGGGGAAGCCAAGGCCTCCCAGTGTGGGACTCATGGCCTTCCCCCGACTCCTGATTTGTCTTCTGTTTCAGGTTAATTGAGACGCATTATCAAACGTGCCCAAAATTGTAATCATTCCATACCATCTGAATCCAAGCTAAATCTCCTCAGGCATTTTATATCTATGTGTTGTAACTGTTTTCACTTCATTAATCTAAACTAAAATGTGATGAACTGGAACCCGGGCCTTCTTGAAGGAAGGTCACCTTATTCGGGGGGATTATGGTTATGATTATTGGAATTTCTTCTCTTTTTCAGCTTTTGGCCGGGTCAGACTTCTTATTAATATGCTATTTTAGCTACTGATACTGCATAGCTTCATTATTATTATTTTTTGTAATCACATTTTACATCAAACACAAACAGACACACAGCCATTAATCAAAAGCAAATCATTGAATTACATAGTGTTACGCAATACTTTGTATATCAGTTAAGTATCCTGGCTATAGACTGTTGAGTGAGTCATTCAGATCATATACTGATCAAATATGCACATATGCATACTTACTGTACATTCACATACTACTGCTTAAGCATTAGTAAGGTAACAACACAAACTCACATGAGAGTTTGGAGCTGCCATAGAAATGTATCAAGTCATTATTGATTGTATTATCTACCTTATTCCAGGAATTTATACTTTCTGATGGGAAATAGTCTGATTATGTCATGATTATGATTAAGAATGTGGCATTTAGATTTGTTTTGTTTACCCATGAAGAAAAAACCCACCATCAGACTTACGATTCAAGTCATAGTACTAACCTGCACTACCGCAATATGTGATTATTTTCTCTTTTTTTCTTTAGCATGTTTTCATTTTATCTATTTCAGCTTGTCTGCCTCTCTGGGGCAAATATTTGAACTTCTCGAGGTGCGATTGATTTCACTTGCCAGAGTCTTATTAAAGCCTAGAAAGTGGACACATCGCACGCAAGATAAGATAAGTTCCCCCTGTGTTTTATCAAGCATTCCAAATGTATTCATCTACTCCTTTTGCCCAGGTGCGACGTCGTTCCGCGGCTCCACTTTGCCCACGAGCTAATAATAAATAAAGCGCCATTCACGTCGGCACACACAACAAGAAATAGAATGCTTATTTTTGAACACATGCCTCTTTGGCACTGTCAACTCTGCTGCGTGTGAAAGTGATTGAAAATTGAAATGACTCGCATTAACATTACAAATCTAACAACCGGTTGTTAGGCAAGGTAAAATATGTAAAACATGCGCCGGTGTAGGCGAAGGAACACCTTTGAAATGTGAGATGGCTGCTTGATAAATTGTCTTTCAGAGTGATTGCTTGTTGTTGTTTTTTTCCTTTCTTAAATTTCATTTTTCTTTGTTGCCTGAGGTGCAACTTTGGGAATGTTTGCTTTAAGTGTTTGTGTGCATACATTTGCTGTAAGTGTAAAATCGTGTGCATTCAGAAACTTACAGTGGCAGATGAACCCATAATCTTGGTATTGTTAGTGAATTAACAAGCATTAAAAAGTGACAAACTACTTATCATTTTTTAGCATTATTTCTTGGTCAGCCAGACTTAATTTGTTGGAACTCATTTAAAACAAGTAAACACATGGAACTGGAATCTTACTGCTTACATATTTGAAGCTCTCTAGTGTAGGCCGGCGTCTGAAAAAAGGAAAACAAAACGAAGAGGCATTATTCATTTTGCTACGTGAGATCGACTCCATAACAACTTCATTTGCATTTATCCAGTGTCAGGCGGTGAAAATAGAGAGAGAGAGGCGTTCAGCTGAAATGATGCATGGCTGACACACTGTGAGTGATAAAAGTAATCAGTCTCGATGGCATCTTTGGAGGTGTTCCTTCTGCTGTGTGTGTGCGGGTGTGTGTGTGTGTGTGTGTGTGCAATCATGCATGCAAGAGTGCATCAAGTGTGCATGCTTTCCTGCAAATCTACTATGTGCCTTTCCACGTGTGTGTGCATGTGTGCGTGCATGCGTTTATGCTTTATATACAGTAAATGCGCCTGTGTGTTTCTGGGTGTGTGTGTGTGTGTGTGTGTGTGTGCATTCTGCTACCGGTGTGGCTGCTTGAGCGTGTGCCTGCATGTGTGTCTGTACCTTTTGTGTGTTTGAAGGCGTCTTATTAAAGTGTCATTTAGACAGACACTTCTCAGAGTCTGGCCCCAGGCAGCCTGATAGATTGTAATCATGGACTAAATTACTACTTTCCCAAGCTGTAATCACAGGCTGTGTGTGAATGTGTGTGTGTGTGTGTGTGTTTGTGTGTGTGTGTGGCAGAGAAGACCTCAGCATTGTTTGGCATGTGTCTGTTATGATTCTAGTGATTGTAGAACTCTTCCTGATTGATTTACCTCTCGCTTTGCAACTCATCTGTGCCAACATACTAAAGCCAGGCCTTCACTCTCATGAGTATATATATCATATACGGGGTCACCCAGTTCAGTTACAGATTTTGTGGTTTGACTGCCTGAGAGAATGTGAGTTATTAAAAGATTTTGTTTTGTTTTGTCAGTGAATCAGTGTGACTTGGTATCTTAATGATGCGATGATGCAGCTATTTGAACAATGCCTTAAGGTATTTTTTATGCTTTTGTTGATTTAAGTAATGCCTCAATTATAAAAAAAAAATGTAAAGTTTATTAAGTTGTATACATTTTTGTCAGTGAGGAGTACCTTAATGAGAGAGCCTATTTTTACGTTTTAGTTTTAGAATCACTAAGTTGATAACTTAACAATGAGACAATATACAACTAATACAAAGAATATAGTTCCTAAACAAGCAATGCATTAGCATGTAGGCTACCAGACTACATATAGTAACAAACAGTGAAACAGGGAAATGCTCAAATCACAACATAACTGACAACTTCCTCACTTTAAATAAACAAGCAGTCATAGAGGAACTATCTGCAACACCTAGAGGGGCCAAATGTGGGATTTCCTGTACCTCATATACATTGTATACTTACTAAATGACATACTTTATGAGTTTACAAACAATACCACTTCCCCCAGTCTCTCTCCATCAATCGAGCTGAGAAAATAAAGGAAGCGGGGAAAAAAAAATGCATTGTCATCACAAGATCCATCACATGACATAACTGACACGGAGGAACTTCAAAGAGCTTTCAGAACCTCGTGCCTTTGAAGGCGATAGTGATGACGGCGCTGTCTGGCCACACCGGGCCGCGTTGACCTGTGACTCCAAAAAAACCGCTCCGGGCCTCTATCTCTGACGGGCTTCCATCACTTGACTATTTTAAGATACCGAGGGACATGCATGTACACACACACACACACACACACACACACACAGAAAGGTTCCCCCAAAGCATACGATGACAAGAAC